>NW_024061876.1:0-159937 GCF_006381635.1 Hibiscus syriacus
AAGGGAGTGGAGATGGTTCAACGACAATAACAGGGGCTGAATGCCCCATATTCAGGGATTGTTTTCCCTTTTTCTTTTTATGATTTTGGTAATATAATAATAATAATAATATTGTAATAATAATATTTTTTGGGATAAAAAAGGTGATTACAGTATTCATCACACACGATGGATAAATTTTTTAAATTCACACATGCCCACACGGGTACATCTCAAATCCACCCCCTCATCCATTATCCAACTGGATAACTATCACCCATCTTGTACCTGCCTGTACCCACCTAAAAGCAACCTCACATATTACATAAACAATAAAATATAAACATTTGGTTAAACTACAAGTCATTCCTATAAAATCTTAGATTTATGGAACAGTCTCTAAAATTATACATAAATTCATAATGGTCAAAATTTTATGATGGGTAAATAGTGGGCGAACGAATATGAGGCAGACGAAACAGGGTGGTGGTTGCGGAACAGGTAAGGTCCTAAACCATCACCTACCCTCTAACCACGATGGGCATGATTTTGTACATCACATTCACCACTACCCACTAAATTATATCCATCCTCGCCCCAATTGGCACGAGTGCAGTGCAAATTTCACGAAACTGTACCCATCTTCCATCTCTAATGTAATGTTTCAAGCACTAGTTCGACGACCTAATATAAACAGAGAGACGATCAATAAAATACAACTCAAATGATTTTAGGATCGAATTTTATCATATCTTAATCAACAGATTAGCATTCAGTTTATAAGAACACCACGTTTTAACAAAAAAAAGATGATATGAAACATATGAATATTGAGTGACCATTTCTTAACTTTTAATTGTTAGGGAATTCAACAAAATATTGTATAATTGAAAGATCATTTTATAATTTTTAATAGTCATAAAAATCAACGAACCAATATCCTATAATCGAGGACATTTGTATACTTTACCCTATTTGTTTATCATTCACCGATATCGAATATTATCAAAATTTATTAAAAATGACAGTTTTAATGTATTTTTATTTACGAAATCAGAATTTTAATATCATGTAGTAATCTCTTAATTTAATACTTATATTTAATAAGATATTAGATTAATCTTTCTACTCAGTTATAAGAGAGAAGCAATTTTTTACATATTACACTTGAATTGTAAGATAACTTAAAAAATATTTTATCATGTTTTTTTTAAATATTAAAGTGTCATTTAAATTTTCGAATATTTTGATCAACTCTTAAAATATCTATACTAATATCATATTAATAATTGTTTCTGTCAGTCTAAACATTAAGTGCATAATAAAAGCTTATGTGCAGCAAAATTCAAACAAATGTGCCTACCGCGTGTACAAACTGAACGTATTAAGTGGAAAATTTTTAAATTTTATTAACACTATTTGTTTTCTTATTCATCATTTAAAATTTAATAATCTAAACCAACAAAGTCTGATATATCAACAAATATCTACCGCTCAAATAGACAGATATATTAAGAAAATATTTTAATAATTTAATTATAGTATTTTCATATTTAAGGTAAATTAAAGTTTAGATCATGAATTTCAATGCATTTAATCTTAAAATTTAGTTTAACAGAAATGCAATATAAAAAGGTAAAGTATAAAATGATTTCTCCACTATAGAGTATTACTTGTTGAGTTTTCAAATTATTAAAAAGTTATAAAATAGTCTTTCGACTATAGGACGTGTTTGTTGAGTTCCCTAACTATTAAAAATTATAAAATGGTTACTCAACTATTCATATATTATAAACTCGTTCTTTTCGTTAAAAAATATGATCTCATAATCTTTTGAGTTATATTTTGTGGATCGATTATATGTTTACAGTATACCATCAAGCTAGTGCTTAAAATATTATATTGCCGAGCCAGTATTTGAAAGTAATAACAGTGTCAATATGCATCATTAAAATATGATTTTATCATATCCTAGGCAGTAGGTTAACATCCAGCTGAGATCGTTATCAAATTTTTAACATAAAATTATGATTTTGGAACCTGTGAATAGTTGAGTGACCATTTTGTAACTTTTAATAGTTAGGGGATTCAAAAAAATAGCACTCTATAATTGGAGACCATTTCTGTAATTTTCCCGATATAAAACGATAGAGAAGGTTCAAGTGTGGGTAACGTCAGCTAAGCTAAATGTGGGCATGTGTTGCGGCGTTTCGATGACTGGGCCGCTCCCACCTTTTGAACTTGTGTAAGTGTAAGAACAACACTAAATGATGACCAAGAAAAGCTTTATTTAGGGTTTTTACCTTTTTTTCTTTTTACAGTGTGCGGCAGACAAGGAGAGAAAGCCGAGACATAAGCACATCCTTTTACCGACCAGATCAGATCCTTAGCTGGATCATGTGAAACTCTCAACACTCCAAACCCTTTCATCAACGTTTCCTTTTATTTCCCACTGTTTTTTCGTTTCTCATTCAAAAATTAGGTTAAAAAATTTAATTTTAGTGATTAAATAAATTGTTCTCTCTTAAAATCGATTTAAGTTCAAATAACTGTGTCTGTAGAAAATATATTATTCTAAATGTTTGAGAAAGATTATAATATATATATCTTATAATCATTATATATTATTCGAATAAAAATAATAAAATAAAAATGGGACTTTTTTTAGCCGATTGTACGTAAACACATGCAACGCAAAAACAATGGGTCAAAACACACACGCACACACACGAAGCGTTGTCT
The DNA here is from genome assembly GCF_006381635.1 of Hibiscus syriacus. NCBI lineage: Eukaryota > Viridiplantae > Streptophyta > Magnoliopsida > Malvales > Malvaceae > Hibiscus > Hibiscus syriacus. The sequence continues at coordinate 2,722 of NW_024061876.1, forward strand.
ATTTTTATATATTAAAAAAGAAGCTACCAAGAAAGGCGCATCGTTTTCAAGCAAGAAGATAAACAAACCCCCACTAAACAACATTAATGGTGTCTACTCTTTGTTTACTTTTTTGGCTTTCGAATTACGTCAAGAAACTGCCACCGAATTAAAAGCAAATATAATTAATATATTGCTACTTGCATTGAAGGATCCAAGTCACGGGAAAAATGGGGACATGGAACGTGACACAACTACCTCATTTGCATCCAACTCAAGACTTCATCTTCTCCCATTTTCCCACCTAAAATTTCATTTTTTTATTAAAAAAAATCAATGCATTTTGAATTTAGTATAGGGTGAACTAAAGCATCAGTTCCGTTTGTTCTATTTTGATCATTCATCATTAAAAATTTAATAGATACTGACATATTATCATAAAGTAATGTCACATCATCATGAATAAATCTAAAAATATCATGTCACCAGTTATGTTAATTTCTAACGATAGATTATCAAAATCAGTGGAAGATGCACTCATGGCTATAGTTGGACACGTGCCTACCCTAAAATCCATATTTTCTTAGATTAATTGTCTATTTTATTAATAGTGTCCACCCTGAAATTTTACCCATATTAAATCTATTTTTTTATTATTAACCCATTTTATTGATGGTTTCCACCCTGGTATTTATTATACTTAACTTGTTCAAAAAAATTTATACTGTTAACATATATGTGTCCATCCTAAAAAATATTTCTAGATCCATCACTGATCAAAATGAAACTAAAATACAAAGTTAGATAATTTCAAAACAAAAAAATAGTTGAATGACCAATACGGAACAAAAGGGATAGTATGGGTACTTAACGTGTAGTTTAACCTTTAGTTTATAAACTCATTAAGAGACATTTAATAAAAGTGACTATTGTTTTTATAGAGGCTAGAGGTATTGAACAACTGCGTCTGTATGATATATATATGTTATAATGATTAATAATGATTTCAAACTAATACTATCTTATAATTATCTTATACTATTAAAAAAATAGTTTATTGACTATTTTTAGGCAATGGTATTCAAGATTTGCTTTGGACTAAGATTATAAATTTGTGTTAGAAAAATCAAGATAAAATCATCAATTTTGTGATCAAATATCAATGGATGTTGTGTGTTATTATTGTTATAAGATAAATGAATGATTTTAGATACCGAAAGTTGCATTAAATATAAGTTTTTAAGTAAAAAATAAATAATCACTTTGATAATAAAAAAGTAGGTTTAATAACTACAACTATAGCCATGCTTTCCTAATTTCCAGCCATTTCCAGCGCGATACGCTCAAACTCAAAGCATAAAAGAGAAGGGTAAATTATATCCAGGTCACTTAATTATGGAATTTATAACATATAAATCACTTTTCTTTTAATAATTATTAACATATCACTTAATTAGAATGTTATTATAAACAATACATTGATCATTAAATATTAGACGAAAATACTAATGTGATTTGATATAATAATAGTTTTAGTCCTTAAAATTTATATGATTTATCAGTTTGATCCTAATTTAAAAAATTAATAACTTTAATCATTTATATGTAAAATTTTCATATTTGTAATATTTATTCTTCCCTAAATTTCTTATTTTTCCTAAAAATGTTATATTCATTTTATTATTTCCATGGTGAAACTCATAATTAAGCGATCTGAAATATAATTTATGCAAAAAAAAAAATGGTTCCTCGTGTTGAAATCATAGCGACACGTGAGGTTACAATCATGTGGTAAGTCCACGTGTCGCATCACGGTAAAAAAAATTGGAATTTATTTTTGTTTTTTTGAAATCCAGTCAGTAATAAAGCCTGTCTAAAAGTGTAGGGTGCAGCGCAGCTGTTGTTGACAAGTGCCACGACATCAAGTACTTTCACTGCGTAATCTCTGTCGTGTTTCAGGACCTTACCGTTTTGCCCTTTTTAGAACCACAAATTTAACATCCATGCATTTTTTTAACCATGGTTTTTAGAACCGGATCGGTTAGCGAACCGGTCATGTTACCTGTTCACTGGTTCAATTAGTTCGACCGGTTGAAAGAACCGGACGACGTCATAATAATTTAAAAAATTAAATAAAAATATCAAAATATTTAATAAATTTTTTTATATCACAAGTCATATTCAAAGCAAGTCATAACATATATAAGTTAAAAACTATAAAATCAAGTGAAACAAAATGATTCAAATTAACTACAACATAATATTTAAGGTAAAACATATTAAATAATAAATATAATTATATAACTATAATTAAAAAATAAATTTGGGGTTAAAAAAATCATAACAAAATGATATTGTTTGGTTTAATTTTTTTTAAAAACAATCCCACATGGCTAAGAAACATAGAAGAGCATCCCAAAAGTATAAAGAGTAAAAATATGAGAACAAAACAATATCACATTGCTAAGAAACATAGAAGCGCATCACAACTAACTTCTATAAATAATAGAGGTAATTTGGCATTCAAAATCATGGAGTCTTTTGGTGATCATTGAGTGAACTATTTTTTCACTTCAATCAAGCTCGAATTTTAGGCTTCAATCGAGCTTCTAATTTTTTTTTTTGAGTTCAAGCCTTTTTGAGTTCAAGTTTCAATATTATATTTCGAGTTTGAGTTGAACTTAATAATTTTTAGCTTGTGAGTTTGAGTTGAGTTGAGCTTACTTTTAAAGTTTTCAAATTCGAGTCGAGCTCAGCAATACTCGAGTTCGACTTGGCTTGTTTAACAAACGACGTTGTTTGGTTTAATTTTTTTAAAAAAAAAACAAAAATCCCGGTTTTTCCCGATTTTTTCCGGTTTTTTCCGATTTTCAGCCTGTCCGATTCGAACGGTTCAGCAGTTCTGACCGGTTCACTAATAACGATTTAACCGATTTAGATTGAATCGGACTAAATAACGATTTCCGGTTGAACCGGTTGATCCGATCCGATTTTCAAAACAGAGTTTTTAACACTCCCAATACAAGAACAACTTTATAAAGGTGTTTTCCTCTTTTACTTTCCTTCACAACTTAGACTATTTACATTTTTTTACTGTGAAAACCAGTGGCAGAATTAGAATTTTTTTATGGTGAATACATATATTAATGATATAATTTTTTTATTTTAAGTGATGCGATAAAATTTTAAGGTGTATATCATAAAATTTTAGGGTGAACATACATATATTAATAAAAGAAAAATACGAGTTTTGAAGAAAACAAATCGAATTTCAAAAAATTTCAAAATGAATACTACTCATCCTAAGATCAATGTAGTTCCTCCACCGGTAAAAATGAATATGAAAACAACAAAAATAATTGATATTAAAACTGAATTCAATTTAATCAATTTCGATGAAAATGTGTCCCATTACTTCATTATTTTTAAGGTTTTAAACTCTTGGTTCATTTGTTCATCTATAAATGCAATTAATTATGTAGACTGGGGATTCTTGGGTTTCGTATTGAAGAAGATGGGATTCGGAAGCAAATGGAGAAAATGGATTAGAATGTGTATCTCGACTCCATCCATAGCGGTACTAGTAGGATTTTTCCCCTATTAAGCACAGGCTAAGGCAAGATGCCCTCTATCGCCTTTGCTCTTCAACATTGTGGGAGAAGCACTTAGTGGTATATTGACTAAAGCGCCCAACAAAGGGCTATTTAATGGAATTTCATTGGGGATGGCAGTGTTTGTGTGACACATCTCCAATTCGACGATGATCTCATTATTTTCTCCGAAGCAAATATTGAGATGGTTAAAAACATTAAAAGGGTTCTAAGGGTGTTTGAAATAGCGACGGGCCTATCTCTAAATGTCAAGAAGACCTCGATCTATTGCGTAAATGTGGAAGCAGATTATATCAAGACGTGGGCTGATCAAATTAATTGTAGCTAGGGAACTCTCCCTACTTCTTATCTTGGGTTACCGTTAGGCCAGCTGAGGAATTCGATAGAATTATGGCAGCCAATAGTGAAGAAAGTCCAGTCTCGTTTAGAAAGTTGGAAGGGAAAACTCCTTTCTTACGGTGGCCGTGTCACGCTGGTCAGGTTGGTCCTGTCCAATTTGTCGATCAAATTTCAGCAAAGGTTGCGTCATTGATTAACAAAAGTATAGCAACAAAGTTTTGATGGCAGGTTTCAGCTCAAACACTGGAGCTTTTTTCTGTTGGAAGCAAGGTTAATTAATGGCATCCATTGGGACGCCACTAATCTAAGTTCAGTCTTCTACTGCAAACGTCTTCTTGCTTATTGGTTTTCTCTCTTGTTTGGTTTCCATTATTCGAGCATTTGGGGTGACAGGTCGTTCGCTATGATCAATCGTTTGCCTGGTTTTTCTATTAACTTATGTTAAACTTTGGTTTTGCATTGTTCTTTGGAGTTGGATACTTTGCGTTCCTGCTTTACAGGAGGATTCATAGAGAATTGAAAGCTGTATGTAACAGTCGGGTTTCATCCCCGGGAATAATGTTTTAATATCATCGGTGCACTCTTTTTCCTCCATCTAAGGTTTAGAAAAAATACAATTTAATCAAGCATTTCAAAATAAAAAAGTTTTGAAAGTAATTAAACAAGAAAAAATCAAGATCAAATTTTATTTTATTTATTTTAAAATGTAAAAGGTTTTGAAGAGTAACTAAAAAATTACTAACAGGTTGATTTAAGAGGTAAATAACTTGATATCGCTTTAGTAAGGTATAAGGTTCAAGTCCGCGTGTATGTAGAAAATCTTTACTGGGAGACTCATCCACCAAAATCAAGTGTGCGACCTGAGTCAATCTATATTAATCAGGGCTAAGCCTTAGAACAACATGAGGGTAAAAAAAAGATAAAAATTTATTTTTATTATTTAAAAAAATAGGAGATCAAACCCTTTCGTCAGAGGCCACTCCCCTAATTTTTTTATTATTAAAATATATATAGGGAAAAATATGTATCTAGACCTTCAAATTTTGGTTTATTTTGATTTTACACCTCCAAATTTTAGTTTATTTTAATTTTGTCCCTCTCATTTTATATTGTTAGACATATCTCGCCCCCTTAAATTAGAATTCTGGCTCCGTCTGTGTCCTCCGTCATTATAGTTCTGTACCGGATAGTTTAGTCAACGTGTCCATCAACTGATTCTACATAAGGTTCTGAAAATCTCAACTGTTTTGGATCAAACAGTGAATCGAATCCACAAAAACCTGATCTGGTAGAGTGTCTGACCTAGTCTTTTAGTATGGTGAAGAATGCAACTGTGGTGGATCATTGATGAGTAGTAGTAAAGGCTGAATGTGACATCAGCTACCAGTGCAGCAGCTCTAGCTTTAGCCTTTTTAACAGTTGTTATCCACTCCCAATATTCACCCCAACAGCCTCAGCTGTGAGCAGTAATGCCTTAAAAAACTCCTACATCGGTCCCCTATTTCTTAATGACTTTTAAAATCCGTACTTGCAGCGTGCAGACTTTAAAATGGACCACTCTTATCAATTCTTCTCATATATCATTAAAAACAAATCAAAACACACGCTCCAAGAATTCTAATCTACTTTTGGATCGAATGAAAAAAATATTCCATGTTCTTTAAATAAAATTTTAGATTCAAATATTATGGATGGAGAACGACTTTACTCGAATGCAACAACGTTAAATATTTGATGAAAGACATCTGTTCTTCTTGTAGTTTTATCCGACTCAAACCAGATTTGTATATTCTTAGACGATTTAAGAAAATAACATAGGTGTAAGGTATGACTCATAAATATACCGGTAAAGAGGACATAATTTTCTATTATAAATAGAGATGTAACCTAAACTTATTATCATTGAATAAAAATTTTCTAGCGCCGCTTAGGCACCGAGACGTAAGCACATTACCGAACCTCATTAAAATTTTGTGTTCTTTCGTTTACTTTACCGATTTATCAACAATAGGGGACACACAAAATAAATGAACTTGACTCGAATTTAATGGACACTCATGAATGATAGATACAACATGGCTTTAATAATAAACTTAGGGCCCAAAAGCAACGTTGAACTGTTGTCTGGATTTCCCATGATCCATCTAGGCCTTTTAGTTTTATTAAGGGTTAATTACATGATTGATCACTTATGTTTGTGTTTTGTTCACTTTTCCTCACTGATTTCTAAACACAAAATATATGGTCACTTTCGTTTTTATTTAATTAAGATATGGTCACTTTCGTTTTTATTTAATTAAGAAGTGATCACGGCAGGTTTACTTCCGTTCATTAGGTGACATAATATTTTTGTATAATTACACATTAGTCCCTATTATTTATATTCTCACAATTTAATCATACTTTTAATAAATTAAAATAAATTTATTTCAACAAGAATAGTAGAGATGTACATTTCAAAAGAAAATTTCACTTCCACCCATCAAAATCAAATACAATCAAAGGGATTTGTCTTGTTTTTTTCTCTTCTAGTGGGATTCTCCCATAAATGCCAAGGATCTGATAAGTTAAGAACCTATTTCAAAACCACTAAACAAAGCAAAAGCTTACAAACGTCAGTATAAATCCATGTTCATTAGTAGTTTTCTCTAACCACTCAAACGTCAGTACAAATCCATATTCATAAATAGCTTTCTCTAACCACTCAAAGCCAGTTGTATTGAACTTAGAAATGCTGAGTGGTCCATCTAGAATCGTGTTTTTTTAATATGCTGTTAGTACAAGACAACGTCTGTTTAAAAATAACTCTCAACATTTTGACAGTATACGTTCGCATCTCTAGCATTCTCGGAACTCAAACCTGGATCTTCAAATAATAACAACAATTCCTTTACCACAGAGGCCCTCGGTTCGTGTCCTTTTTTTCTCTCTCGAATTATAATCGTGATTTTAATATTATTTGTGTTGTATAGATTTTGATATGTTCATAATGATCGAAGCTAGATTGTTGATGAGTGTCATTTTCATCATCATGTCATGTATGAAAGTTAGATCGATCATGGCCATATATAAATTGAGAGATATATAGAAAAGAAAATGATGGGTACAACTGTAAAGTAAACTTACTATGAAAAATAAATAAACCAAATATGCTTTTGTAGTTATGCATTAGTCCCTATTATTTATATTCTCACAGGTTTTCTAAGTGACCTAAGTTCTCATTCTTTTGGTCTCAATTTGCTTTGCTTTGTTTTATTTCAACAAGAGAGTGACACTATATTATTGATAAAAAATATTATATTAAATTAAAATAAATTAAAATAAAGTTAGTCCTCCAATCGAATGGTGACACGTGATATCATTCGATTGGAGGACTATATTTGTTTTAATTTATTAAAAGTAGAACTAAATTGAGAGAATATGTAAATAACATAGACCAAATATGTGATTATATCAAAATATTTAATGACAATTAACTCATGGTGATCACGTCTTAATTAAATAAAAACTAAAGTAACCATATATTATATTTTTTAAAACCAGTGAATATATGAAAAAACAAAAACAAAAATGATTAATCATATAGTTAACCATTTTATTAATGTAAATAATCATGACCACCCTATATATGAAATGAGAATCATATTATTAAAATAAATAATAAAAAATATATAATATGAACATCATTGGATTTTTTAAAATGTATAAATAGTTTCAGTAATTAACATATAAAAACCTATTAAAAGTTTAACTTTATTTTATTTTATCTTATAGTGAAATCGTGTGGATTAAATGAATCAAGATCATTATGAGTTTTGAAAACCACTTCTTTAGGTAGAATTTGAATAAATAATTTGAGTTATCCAGATCCATTTTGAAATTCTTTTGTTATTTTTAACTAATCTAACAAATTCATTTTGGAATTTTAGAAACTTCATTGAAATAAAGTTCTACCTTAACATCTGCATACATTCTTAGATTATTGTAGTCACATTTTTCATCCATCACCTTATATTATAATAATAATAATAATAATAATAATAATTATATTATTATTATTTTAAAAATATTATTACAAATCCAAAATGCACAAATCAAACCCAAACCCGAGGCCAAACCAAAGCCCTAACCTAAACATCTAACTTAACCCTAACCCTAACCCCTCTTCTCAATTGCCGCCGTCGCCGCAAAAGATGAGCTCCACAGCCACCGATCAAGCTCGCCCCATGTCCAACTGTGCCGATCATCGATGTCGTCAAGCCTAGTCGAACAAATCCATAAGAAATTTCAACAAACCCTAGAAAATCCGAGGCATTAAAAATACAAATCATCATGCACAATATTGACAGCGGAGCAAGTAGGATTAGATATTTTTTATTATTATTACTCATCTCTGTAAAATTCAGGTATAAAAACCTGAGAATCAAGCAGGTAAGGGATTCTTCCCTCATTTTCAGAATACGAAAAATATAAATTTCAAGGTAATTTTTTTTAACAAGCTTTTGAAATAAAAAAGGGGGAAAAGAGAGGGAAGTTGAAAAGTTTACCCAAGATGGGTAGTCGAAACAAGCACTTGGTGAGTAGATCAGAGTGTTGGTGGTTTTGGGTCGGTTTTAGGTGGTCTTGAAGTCGTCGGAAAAAGGGGAGCCGAAACGTTGAGTTTTTTGGGTATTTAGGAGTTTGTTCGATGATTTTGACCCCAGATCGGGGCTTAGGAGAGTGAAATGAAGGGTATTGGGTCATTTGGGGTTTGATTTAGGGATTGTAGCCAATGTGGGTGGTGGCCAACGGCGTTATTTTTGGCTTGGTTTTGTTTCTCGGCCGAGCAAGGGAAGGGGAAAGTTGAGAGAAAGAGAGAAATTTTTTTCCAGTTTGGTTACAAATGAAAAAAAGGAAAAGTTTCTTTTATAGTGAAAGTTTAGGGGTTATTTGTATATAAGTCCCCTACTTTCACCACGTTTTTACACCTTGGTCCTTAACTTTGTGACTTTTTTATTTTAATTTCAAAACTTTGTCCTCATCGCATTAATTTCTTTTTTTTTTTTTGTTGATATTTACAATTGGTAGAATTACACTTTGATCCTTGTAACTCTTCCGTGTTTTTACATTTTAGTCATCTTCAATGATTGTTTTAATTTTATTTTAATTTTACTAGACTGACACTGTAATTTTTGCATTTTTATTCATTAGTACATTTTGGCTTATATAATATAAAATGGATAATCACGCTTTAGTCCCCTAGTTTTAGCATATTTTTTTCCACTTAAGTCTTGAGTTTATTTGTTGTTTTGCATGCTTAATTTTTAATTGATTTTAAGTCGGTCATTTTTTTTACATGTTCAAATTAGTTTTTATCCTCTATAATTTAATGTTAATTCAATTTAGTCCCTTCATATTTAATTGTGATTAAAATACATATTGGTTTGTTTATTTCTTTCTTGTATTTAATTTATTTAATTGTTTGTTTGATATTTAAAATGCATGTCACTTTTTATTTACTTAATTTAATTAGCCTTTTAGAATTTTTCCTTAAATTAGATCTTTAAACTTAAAATTTGATTTAGGGGCTTTTTGTTTACTTCAAAATGATTAAGCGTTGAATGATTCAGAGGCTCTGTAAGAATTAACTTTGAATGTGACATGCTATTTGATAATGGCTCTGAATCATTCAGAATGTACTTTGTGTTGAATCATTCAATATTATTTTGCTGAATCAGTCAGCACTGAATTATTCAGAGGTGAGAAACAAACAGTCTGAATGCTGAACGGTTTAGCATTCAGCGCTGAATGCTTTCATTCAGAGTCAAACAAACAACCCCTTAGTAATTAGGGTTTCACCTTAGTTTTAATTAGGGAGCAATTCGATTCGAGTTTTCGCATAAAATGCCGATTACTCGAGTTGATTGTTCGAGTCCCCAAATTGTTAATTATTTAATAATTTTAAAGCTTACTTATTTAATCCAATAATTTCTAATAGTTAATTAGGACAATTATTAGAGCCTTTATTTATTGGTTAGTCCTTGAACTTTAGAGTTTTACATATAGGTCTATAGACTTTAGTTTCCTTGTACATTAGTCCTTAAACTTTTAATTAGAATTAACATAATTAAATAAGTTATTAATTAGAGCCTCCACTTTAGGTTAGATTTCCATCTAAGCCCTTTAATTTGAGGAGTAATTTGAGTTGGCCCTCGCCTAAATGCTCAAGGACCATATCGATTATTCGATTCAATAACTGGTTAAAATCAAGTAGGATTAATATTAGAGCCTACACTTTTTTAGGTTTATGTCTCTAGGTTCTTTAATTTTCATAATTTGATACTTGAAGATAGAGAAAGCCTTAATCTACCTTTAGTTTAATTAGGATTAATAATAAATTGTTTGATTGCATCTTATTTTAAAACTTAAGACAATTTTCACTTATTAGGGAGTCAATAGTATATCTCCCTCAAGTATGCTCAGGGGGTGACTATTGGTGATTCCCAAAATAGGTCGACATCCTTTTCAAGACCGCATCATGATTTCTAAAATGTCGAGGCAATGTTTGGTTATTAGGCACAATAGCCTATCTCCCGCATTCATGCTAGGGGGCAAATGCTATTGGTTTTAACAAACGAATACCCCTTTCAACCTTGCATCTGTAATGATTTTTTAATTAGATAAAGTTAGAATTCAAAAAGTTTTATTCTAAATACAGGGTAATCAATTATGTACCAATCTTTTGGTGTTGTGGGGGTGCTAATCCTTTCTCACGGACCTATTTTCTGGTTGTCATAGACCCTAAACTTGGTATTTTGATAAAATAAAATGTTTTATTAAAATCACCCGATTTTTATGGTGTCCCGATCGCACCTTAAAATGATTGGTGGGACTCTTCACATTTCAAAAATATTTTCAAAGAAAAACCCCTAAGTCATACTAAGTTTTTCTCCACCCGGACGAAAAACGGTGTCGATAATTATCATAGGATAGAGTTGAACTCAAGGTTAAGTAACTCTACATAAATGTTAATATAAGACAAATTTTAAGGAAATATGTCAACCATGGATGGATTGAGGGGCGATTGGAGGTAATCGCTCTCCTACAATATTTAAATTATTGTTTTTATATTTTTTTATTAATAATTTATTTTCATCTCTAGAATTTTATAGATTTAACCCTATAAAATTTTAGAAATTAAACCCCTACAACTATATCCTACGTTCGGCCCCAACGTGAATTATACATTTTATTTTAAAATTAGTTAAAATGATTACAACCGTTAACTGTAGTTTTATGTTTAGAATTAGTAAGTTTCGAGAGAAGCATATGAAAAGTGGTGGGTGGCTTTTGGTTTTATGTGTAAGCAGTGCACAGTTTACACGTTTAAAGAATAGATGGGTTATTGTTTCACATGAAAATGATTTTTGGTCGGTTATATTTTGAAGTAAGAACATGAAATAGGGTTAAGGTTAGTCGTAGAATACAAGTATAAGAAGCAGCTAATTTAAGTTTCATGTTTATATGTCACAACTACGTTCTGCATGTTTCTTTGACTTCACATTTCCACATTTCATGGGGCCTTTGATTTTCACACTACCAAAAAGGATATCTCCAACATAATCTCACTATAATTTTAAAATATCAACTGGTGAACTATTGCATGTATTTATCAACTTAGTCAAATTAACTTAATAATGATGCCATGAACCAAGCGATCTAAACGGTTAAGAGGATGATTGTTATTCTTAGAGTTTTCGGGTTCGAGTTCAATGACTCCGAAAAATTTAAGCATTCGTTATTAAATGATTGATGATCTTTAGAACAAATGCTACTTACAATCACATATTTAAATTTACAAAAATAACTATTTTAGAAAATCATAAAACGAATCTATTTGAAAATAACTATTAATCAGTTTTATCAGTTCAATGGAAGTAGTTACAGTTAATAAAGAGTTATTCACTTCGCTATTTTGTCAACTGATTTATTCTCATTCTTAACCAATACCTTTATTGGACTGAAATCTTTGACAAGGTTTCCCATCATAAGAATTACGTTTGGCTGCTTACTTATACAATAATTTCTCATATATATATATATATAAAGCTTTGTGATTACCTCAGTTCTTGAAGATATTTTTGTTCCGATAATGTCAAGAGAAGAAGAAAAAGAAGAGAGAAGGCTAAACCAATGTTTAAGGAAGTACCAAACAATGATAAAACAGGTACTTTTAAGAACTGGTACCATGACAAGTGTAAAAACTTGGTCTTTATGTTTTCATATGTTGTCTTTCAGTTCGACGAGCTTGTTGAGATGATGGATGCTAGACCCAGACCTCCAAAGCGACGAAAGGTAGGTTCTTTAGGACCTTGGTACTGTCCCTTGAGTTTTGGTTTTGCTCTGATGGATCTTTTTGTAGAGCACTAGAGGCAACAGCAGTTCCAATGACCCTTCAGCATCTGCAAATGAACCTGATAAAGGAGATGTGCTTGTGCAGACCATAACAAGGTTTCTCCATGACCTTAAAGATCCTAATTGTTCGACAAGCTACCATGGCAGAGGATAGCTCAGATAAGGACATAATCCCCATTTTACTAATGATTATGCAAATCGATCCCCATTGTTAAAGGCCCAAACTCTCTGTCTCTGCTAATATATTTTAGTTTGCTTTAAATGCAGAGTTAATCTTGTAAACCAACAGATTTACAGCGTTCTTCAATCTAATAACCATGTGAAAGTTGCTTACATATCATAGGCTAGCCCTAGGTTATCGGTTGCAGAAAAAAAATGACTAAGGTTCAAATAGTTCTTTGCCATTTGGGTGATTACTTCATTGGATAATAAGGCTAAGGCGTAATTTATGTGTATACGTGAAATTGTTTCACTTGATTCATATTTATGTTAATATATGTGCTTAACGTGTATTATGCGTTTATTTTTCTTTGGATATTGTATATTTAAATTATTGTTTAAAACAATCTATTAACCGATTTCAATGGTCAAATAAAGTGTTTTTTTAGAGGTTTTAAATTTAACCAACTGCGATTGTAGAATTTGCGAGTGATTAGTAACTAAAAATGATTTTAAACAAATATTATATTATAATTACCCTAGACTATTCACAAATTACAATATACAGTTCTATTTTACTATTTTTCAAATTTTTATTTTTTTTAAATTTTCCTATTCAAATATTTCGGTTAAACTTATTCTATATAAAGGTTGTTTAATTTCCCTTAACAAATTCCTGATATTTTGAGATGCAGTTGATTTCAGTCTCCAATTCATCTCACATGATAAATGAATCATTTCTTAATCTTGTTTGAGACTGCTTTTTGTAGCCTACCCTCAAGGTATTTTTATAAGGCTCCACATAATGAGGGCATTAATGGTATATTTGTTTCACTAAAAACATTTTTCCAAAATATTTTTAATAAAATAAATTAGGAAAATGTTTTATGGTATTTTTTTGGGTATAACTATCGGTATTTAATCTATTGATCGATTAATCTAGATCGAGTATTGCAAAGGCAAAGACGACCATCCCAACCCAATTTAGTCCATTCAAAATCGCCAGGATTCGAACATCTAACCCAAATTTTCGGTATTTGGAAGATATGTAAATCATTTTTCACTAGTTGATAATTTTTTTATAAATTATTTATTACAAATATCAAATACAATAAATAATATTATTTATTATAAAAATTTAATATTATTATTGTCAGTGGTGTGAGCCTTATATTTCAAATGGTTGTGAGTTATTTTTGAACATATATTACCTTGTAATTACCTCAAATTAATAAAAAAAATTGAATATTATTATTTTTAAAATAATAGAATAATTTATTTAATATTAATCATGTCAATATTATTATTAAAAAATTATTTCTACAACTTTGTAAATAAAAATATTAAAACTAGTATATTCTATTGAAATAGCAATATTGTAAATGATATTAATTAATTATTAAAATAAAAATATTAATTTATATTTTAAAAAGTATTAATAAATATATTTTAAGTATTTTAATATATTACAATAATATAATTGAGTATATTATTATAATATTAAAAATATTATATTATATATTAAAACTAATTAATATATTTTAAATATTTTAATTAAAACGATATTAAAATATTATATTAATATTAAATATATAAAATGATATTATTTTAAGTATTTATGCTTTGAAATGAAAAGTAAAAAATGACTTACAGAAAATCAGATCGTAAGTCATTTTTCAAAAGACACAAAATAATTATGTTGATCAAGAAAATATTTTACATTGAGTAACATGTTTTCTGCCAACCAAATATTGAAAAAAAAATGTTTTCCGTAAAACAAACTTACACTAATTCTCTCTCAAGGCATTTACTTATCCAAATTATATGAAGCATATGCACTTAAGGCAGTGAACTAAGATTGCTGACATAAAGATTCATTCAACACAAATGCATTTTTATTTGAGCAAAAAGCATGTTTTCGAGGAAAAAGAAGAAATTATAGGTAAAGATTGGTACATGCTGAATCAATCTGAACTCCTGGATTAGGTGATTAGTGAATGGTACATGGAGGATGGTTGCATATTTGGAGAAGGGAGAAATTTTAGAAGAGTTGATTCAAATGCACGCATTCAAATTTTAGGTATCATGTTGTCAACGAATGAGCAGTTTAATTATTTTAAGTCGGAGGGACAAGACATCTCATTGCTTCGAGGTAGAGCAGCAAGCTCTGCCCAAGAAAGACACGAGTCAACTATCAATGGATAAGAATGTTTCATCCTTTATTCAAAGATAAACTCAGTTTTCATATGACAAAGAATATTGAGCATCCTTGGGTACAAAAAAGCAAATCATCAGATTTCCTCGCGGTTTTCAACATCCTCAAGTACATAAGAGTAGAATTATTTCTCAACTAGATTTGGAATCCTCAAATTCGAATGAGCAAGATTATCCTCATATTTTCAGTCATCCCAAGTACGAAGGAGCAAGATCATCCTCGCATTTTCCGGTATCCTCAAGTACGAATGAGTGTAATCGTTTCTCAAACAGATTTGGTATCCTCAGGTACAAAGGAGCAAATCATCAAACAAGGCTTGACGTCCTCAAATACGACGGAGTAAGATCATCCTCATATTTTCAATCATTCTCGATTATGGAGGAGTAAAATCGTTTCTCAAACATATTTGTAAATAATCAAACAAGACTTAATATTATCGGGTTCGAAGGAGTAAGACCGCCAACATCTTCGGGTACGAAGGAGTGAAATTGTTTTTCAAGATTTGGTATCTTCGCGTACGAAGGAACAAGTCATCTAACATGTTTAGCATCCCCATCTTGAAAGGAGCATATCATCATCCTTTCTTATCTTTAAGTCTTTGCCCTTGTGTCTACAATTACTATTTCAATAATTTAATTTATAAATTCTCATAATTTAAGGTTTACTTTGGTTAATTTCTCAATTTAAGTGTTTTTAATTGTTTTTACAAGTTAAAATAGCTACTTCAGCAAAATCAACCACTAGATTGTCATACATGCAAAGTTATTGTCTTGCTGATGTCATAATTTGTTAACTTCCATATCAATAGACTTAATGCCGAACAAAAGACATATTTGGTTAAATTTCACAATCAGAGGACTCAATTGATTGCAAAAGATCGTGAGGGGTAGAATTATTATTATTTTTTCACTTTTTGATCAAGTTAAGGTGATTGATACAAAAGTAGTATCTGTTCGAAATACTCCTAATTATTTGATAATGAATATTTAATCATCCTGTTGCATCAGCCGTGCTCGAACATATACCTCTAGGAACAACAACGATTCTTTTAACCACTGAGGTAAGTTGGTTCGTGCATTATTTATTTTTCATTTTTAATATAAATATGACTTTACAAATTGTCCTACTGATCAAGGGTTGAATGTGACATTAACCCAAATTAGCGAATGTTTTTGGGGCCGCCCTACGAGATAGCTACCTTCAAGTTGGGAGGAAGTATAAAAGGTTCGTGTTTGCCCATGTCTTGGTCTACGGTTTGGGCCCTTTTTTGTTGGGTTAGTTTCGTTCTCTACTTATTGAAAGGGCGAACAGTCGTAAGTTAAATCAATGAATTGGTTAAAGATTTGATTTGATTAATCGATGTTAACTGCCTAAAGATTTCTTCCATTCTTAATCAGACACAACATTTTTGGCATCAACATATTGTCCATGAACAATGTTCCTCATTGAAAATTCTGTCTTTTGCCGTTATAACTCGGACAAAACTTCAATCTTTTACATGTTGAATGGTTGAAACTTGGAATATTACAAAGCACGAACTTTGAAAGCGAAACATGCATGGGTTTGAAAACAAGCAGCCGCTGCTGGTTTGATGAATTAATATTGGCTAACAAAAGTAGTTGCATTCATTTTTTTAGGATGAGCCAAAGTGATAATAAATAAAAGCAAGTCCTAGATAGGGTATCTTCTTTTTCTTAGTTTTTAATGCTGTACAATTCTTTATTTGGGGAAACTATTAATGGACTCACAATTAAGAACCCTTTTTTCTTTTTCCTTTAAGCTAAGTAAAACAAATTGATTTAAATTTATGTTGATTTCGAAAATTTAATTAATTATTAAAAACTTGCCAAACTATTAAGAAATTGGTAAATGGCATGAACTCAAAGGACAAGTCACTGATCCAATACCAGAATCAAACGTACAACAAGTGTGCGCTAGGGTAAGACACCAACGACCCTTATTAATCTTGTTTTTTTTTGGGTAAACTATGTCATTAGCCCTTTATATTTTCGGTCTAATCGACTTTGGTCACTGGTTCGCTAATTGAGTGTGCTTGGTCTCTAACGTTATCGGTCCGTCCGGTTTAAGTACCTCGGACGTTAACTCATTAACGGAAGTGTGACATGGCAATTAAAAAATCATAAAAATACACACATTCACCAACTGTGTAAGTGACATGGCAATTTGAAACATCATTAAAATATTATTTTACTTTATATATAAGAAGAACCTATTAGGGATTAGAAACCCTAACATTCTTTTTCCTAAAACGCAAAGAAGAAGAAGAGGTAGAAACGATAGAAGAAAAAGAAGAAAAGGTAGAAACGACAGAAGCAAAAGAAGAAGAGGGAGAAGCGGCAGAAGCAAAAGAAGAAGAATAGAAGTCAATGGCGTCTCTATGTATAGTTGTGGAGAACCAGCTGAGATTGTTACTGCTTGGACAGATGATAACCCAGGTAGGAGATTCTTTGGTTGTAAAAATTATGGGAAGCAGTCAAATACTCATTGCTAATTCTTTGCTTGGTACGATGCTCCATTAAACCCCGTGCAAGAGGAATAATTGTTGGGCTATTAAGAAAAGTGAATAAAATGGAGAAAACAAGACGGATAGAGGGAATGTGTTGGTTTTTTTATTGGTTTTGTGTATGATAATATGGTTTATGAAGTAAATTGGGTGATTGGGAAGTAATTTTGTGTATAGGTAATACTGGGGAGTAATCGTTGAAGGTTTTTGTGTGTATGATTTTCTATTTGGGTAGGGTGAAATGATTGTGTACGGTGAAAAGTAATCGGTGAATACTCGGTGTTGCTGGTGTTATGTAAGGTTGTATGTTTGGGTTGGTGATTTTGAGTAGTGAAGAATGTTTAACAGTGTAATTTCAAATTATTTATAAAATGTCTATGTTTAGCAAATTAAATTGTTTTTTATTTTAGCTTAAATTTAAGACAAATATGGAAGAACAAAGACATGTATAGATTGAAGGCAAATACTGGGACAAATGTGTTATATATATCCAGTTTGTAAGTAAGTTGATAACCAGCTAAAAATCACCTTAGTTTAGGAGTTGATACACATGCTAAATCAGCAATAAAATATTTATCTAAATGAATTAGATAAATTTACAAAAGATTCTGCCCAACTAAAGAATGTTCATTCACAAAAGGATTTGTCAAACTTAACAAACAGAAAATGATTTTCCCAAAGTAAACTAACTTCATTCACAAAATAAACATTATCGGTTAGGCCATTCAGTCCTTGGTTGAAGCTTGTGATCCTTGAGTTGGAGGGTTAGACATGGTGGACTGTTTAGTGGATGTCTCAGTTGGAATCCATCTAACAATTCTTGGTGAAAGAAGTGGTTGCCTTCGTATTGGCATTTTTTTCCTTCGTTGGTGATGAGCTTGCTGCAGTTGGTATGGTTTTCGATGCTGCTGATGTTGTCGAGGTCGTTGAGGTCGCTGGTGTGGCCTCCTTATAGGCTGGTTTACACCAACTTCACCTCTGTAGATTCTTCTATTATGGCATTCTTTACCACACTTCATGTAGTTAGCTTGCAACCTTCTTTTGCTCAATTAGGATTGTTTTCTTCTTCTAATTCCTTTCTTCTATTTTTGGATGGTCTTCTCGGTGGCCTCTTTATAGATGGTGATAAAATTGTTCCATGTCAGTGACTTGAGCCCATTGATTGGGACCTACATAAGATTAAAAACAAACATCAACAAAATAATTTGGATTAGTTAAAAGTACAAGCTAGGGTATTACCCTTAATTGGGTTCATCATGATGGAATAAATAGCAAGTTGAGTGCTCATGCTATAGCA
The DNA here is from genome assembly GCF_006381635.1 of Hibiscus syriacus. Taxonomy (NCBI): domain Eukaryota; kingdom Viridiplantae; phylum Streptophyta; class Magnoliopsida; order Malvales; family Malvaceae; genus Hibiscus; species Hibiscus syriacus. The sequence goes on from NW_024061876.1 coordinate 21,240, forward strand.
TTCATTGACATAGGTTTATGATCTTTGGTTGTTTAATCGAAAGATTGATGTTGCATGGGGACATGAGATGCCAGTGAGGTCCCATTTCTTGCATGTACATGTTTGCTGCTTAATGTCCACAATAAGTTGATCGTTTGGACCAGCTTCTACTTGAAATTTATTCCAACCATCATAGGTGGGCCAACATCTACAAGAAAAAAAACAAAGTTCAAATGAGGATTCAATAGTAACATTTAATTCCTATGTTTCAGCTATGAGATTGAGTAATTAACCTTAAGCCTTGTTCGATATTAATGTCCAATTTCTTTTTTATTTTTTAACACAATGGTCTTTGATATTTTTCAGCATCTTTCCCTCTGGTCATAAGTCTTTTCATAATCTTTTTCTGAATTGTTTACATCAAAGTCAATATAGGTTTATCTCTAGCCTCCAAAATGGACTACATTAAATAAGAGAAAATGAATTTAATTAGATAAGAAATGCACTTCATCAGTAGCAAATAATACAAATGTTAGAATACATAACTTGTTAAATAACTCAGAGATTGTTAAGAAGCATATCACACTTACTCCTGGTGGAGAAATGTGATCGAGACCACTAAGCAGGTCCTTCTCCTTAATCTAATCATAAGTTTCAATTGATATCATCTTCAACTGCTCCAAAGCATTTTCGAACTCTCGGATATAGGTAGCTCTAGCAGCCTTCCAAACAACGTCTTTTAGTGTTTCCCCTTTAAACCTTTCTTTGAAATTCGTGTACATGTGTCCAACACATCTCCTAACCTCTATATTAGGGAACAATTGTTCAACAGCTTCATCAAGTCCCTATATAAAATGTGAGGTTAGTATCAATAAAACAAGAAACTAAGAAAACATAACAAAATAATACAAATGAGACAAAACCTTCTGTTTGTCAAACATGAAACAGATACTAAAACATTTCTCAATCTCCAAGTCAGTTATCAAAATATCTAAAAACCAGTACCAAGAAGAATAATTTTCACTCTCCACAGCAGCATAAGCAATGAAATAGATGCAATCATTTGTATCAATCCCTACAGCTGCCAACAAGTATCCATGAAAAAAACCCTTTAAAAAACAACCATCTAAGTTGATTGTCCTCCTTCAGCCAACTTTGAACCCGTCTTTGCATGCTTGTGGACACACATACTACCTCTCAAACAATCTACAGTCTAGATGAGCAATTGTTGTTGTTCTAGGATTTGTGACTCTCAACTCTTGCAAGTAGTCACATATCCTTCCATACTGGTCCTTATGATTTCCTTCAATCATTTTCAGTGCAGTATTCTTAGCCAAGGAACACTTGTCAAGTGACACAAGCGTACCAAATTCCTCCAATACATCTCGTTGTAGTGATTGAAGAGAATAATTTCGGTCAGACATAGATTTACCAATGTAATACTTTGTCATCCATGCATATGTGATATTTGTATTCTTCATCGCTTTTGAACAACTATGAGAATCAACATGTCGGCCTGTAGTTTCCAGGGTAGCCATCCTTAAAAATTATTGCTATCCTTCTCTTGTCATTTTTTAAACTTCACTGTCACCCTATTAATCTTCCCATAGTTTCTTACAGCTTCTTTGAGTGTAGGGGTGTTCATTATTCGATTTTAATTGAATTAACTGACTGAACCAATAAGTTCAGTCGGGGAATGGTTAACACTTTTTTCAATATTCATTTAACGATTAATTTTATTCGAAATTAGTTAATTAACAGAGTTAACCGAAATTATTAAATCTGATATATATTATAAATATATTTTAAGCTCAAAACCCATTAAAAATTAATACCCATTATTTTTTAAACACACTAGACTCATTAAATTATCAATACCTAACTAATTTTTAATTCAAATAAAAAATATACATATTTTATATTTAAATTAATCTAATTATAAACAAATCGGTTAATTCGATTAACCGAGCGAAATAACCAAACTTTATTCAATTCAGTTAATATTTTCAAAAAACAATTGGCTCAGTTAACGATTAAAGAAAAAAAGTTCAATTAATTTAGTTAATGATAATTCGATTCAGTCGATGGCTGAATTAACCGTTTGAACACACCTATTTGAGTGAACTCTTGTTCGGGAATATTAAACCCTTAACAAATTTTGGGTTAACCATGTCAGTCTCGCAATTGAATTCAGGATACCTAGGCCTATCTGAGTTAGATTCATGCTCACTGTGTAATTCATATGATTTTTCATTCCCTGATTCTGGATCAGGATCCACACTCACACCATCAACCCCGAGACTATCTATTTACCTCTAAACCCTAATTTCTATATCTTCCATGTTCTCTCCATCTCCTTCCCAATCAAAATCATTATCACTGGCCTCAAAAGATTCTTCTTCACTTTCAAATTCTTCTTTAGATTCTTCATCACCTTCTTCCTCTACTACATCTTCTTCTTCTTCAACTTGCTCATCCTCTACTTGTTCATCCTCTATAGTAACTTTTTCTTCCAGAAAAAGATGAATGTATCTATTGCGAGGCATGTTCTTCATCATTGTTATGCCGTCATGACCAGTCTGTAGTGACCTAACATAAGTAACAGACAATGCACCACCTGGTACTCTCCAAAAACCTCAATGGGACTATCTAGATCTATCTCTGAGACCATATCACATACAACTAACATTGAGAACGAATCTATGTCAACGAAGTCAAAGTATGTTGTTGATGTTGACGTATACTTTATTATGGGTGAATTCAGAAAGTACCCACCATAATGAAGGACCCAAGTGAACTTTTCTAACCCATGATATGCAAAAAAAAAAAAACACATTTAAAACTTGTCATTCTTACAGCAAACCAAAGTAAAAAACCAGTCAACCATTTATTACAGTATATTATACCATTAAACCATCATTTGGACAGAAGTACTATTTTATACACTAACAAAACAAAACATACATTTAAAAAATATCACCTACTGTATTTAATACAACACAACCCTAAACCAGTAAACCCATATTATAATACAAATATCATACTATCAGTTAAACTAACATATTATAAACCAGTGAACCCATATTATAATAACAAACAAAAGCATATTATTATTCAAAACTACATATTATAAAAGGCATATATCATAACAGACAAAGGCATACAAAACAAAAAAGTTAAACTAACATACAAATGCGTAGCATTATATTAAGATATACAATAGTATAAATACAAAAGCAGTAACTTAGAATATCAATGACCACACACGATACCAGAAATACAATAGCAGAAAAACCCACATACAGACATATTAGTATTGTTCAAAACCACATACAGATAAACTAAAAGAATCTTAGACACAACAGACAAACAAAAATCCCACTTCAGTAAAGTTGAAAACAAACAAATCAGTAAATTTAAAAATAAACCTTTAAAAATTGAGGGACCCCACAAACCCTTTTTCTCGAAACCAGTTGAAAAGAGAATAAAAAATTCTAGAAAAATCTTTCGTTTATAAATTAGCAAACAAACCTCAAAAATGAAAAAGCAAAACAAAAAGGAGCCCATAAATTACCATAGATCATTTTGTTGTCCCATGGTCTGTGAAGTCTCCATTCAACCATTATGATATCCCTTCCTTTATAAAGAAAAACAAGATTGAAGAACCTTAAACCTAGAGATAATGAAACCCTAAACCTAAAAACACAAAACCCTAATAATTCAAGCAAACATTAATCCTTTCATCCCCATCTGACTTTTACCCAAGATCTGTTAGGAATCACGGTCTTTCTAGCTTCTTGAAGTTAAGATAGGCACTTAGAGATTAATGATAGTAAAGAGAGAACAAGAGTATAATTCTCCAATTTGGAGATTCTTCCACTATACAAAAAATAGTATGATTACAAGGATGTGTTCACAAAATTTGACTCACACTTGGTGGCTCACTCAAGCTTGAGGATAAAGACTTCCCAAACTATCTCTCTTCTCTCTCAAAGAGGTTCTCTAAATCTTCTAGTTTCTCACTCTAAGAAGTGAACTCTCTTATTATTTTAGGATTTCTTGGATGGTTAGGAATGAAGTCTATCACCCCTATTTATACTACTCCACCTCCACAATGAATGGTGGAGATTACTTACATCTAGAATGCTTCACATACTTTAAGAAGCTCTACACTCTTCCACTCCCTTCCATATTCTTCCATACTCTTCCATAAGGTTCCACACTCGTCCATAAGATTCCACACATCTCCAGAATATTCCAGAGGATTCCACACTCTTCCACAAGCTTCTAGAGAGTTTTACACTTCTCTAGAGTTCTCCGGATTGTTCTAGAAAATTCTACACTTCTCTAGAAAGCTCTAAAATTTTCTAGAACCTCTCCAATTAAGGAGAGATCCAACAAATCTCCCCCTATCGACTTAATTGGGAGGTAATAGCAAACTGACACCTTGACAACAATCTTCGAACTTCTTGTACCATTGCCTTGGTGCTTGCTTAATCCCGTATAGACTATTAGTCAGACGACACACTAGATTTTCTTTGCCTGGAACTTTGAATCCCTCAGGCTGTTCCATATAAATTTCTTCCTCTAGATCTCCGTGTAGGAACGCCATCTTAACATTGAGTTGTTTAATCTCCAAATCTTGCACGGCTGCTAAGCCAATGACCATTCGGATGGATGACATCTTTACTACGGGAGAGAATATTTCTTCAAAGTCTATACCTTTTTTTTATCCGAATCCTTTGACGATCAGTCAAGGCTTTGAGCTGCTATCTTCGATCTTGATCCGATACACCCACTTATTATTCAAGGCTCTTCTCCCTTTTGGTAGCTCCACAAGTTCATAAGTATGATTCTCATGCAAGGATTGCATCTCTTCTTGCATGACTCTTCTCCACTTTTCTTTATGACTATCAGTAATTGCTTATTTATAGCTTTGAGGCTCCTCTTTGTCAGTGACCATAACATACTCATCTGTATTATACCAAGTGGATGGTCTTCTATCTCTCGAGGATCGTCTCGGCTCTGTTGCTGTTGGAGAACTAGATTGAGGCTCTTCTTGAGATGGTTCATCATGAGTCTCCTGGTTGCTTTGCTTTAACATAGGTTCATGATCTTCAGCATCATTATTTTATTGTGTATTATTATCCTCAAGTCGAGCTGGAGTAGGTTCGGTGTTCTTGCTGCTTCTCAATCTTGGCATCTCTAAATTTTTGATATCTTCGATTGTTTGGTCTTCGAAGAAAACAACGTCTCTATTGCGGACAACCTTCTTATTGACTGGATCCCAATGTTGATAACCGAATTCATCCTTAGGTGAACGAAGGTATATGCATTCATTCTTCTTTGCATCAAGCTTATCTCTCTCATCTTTGGGTATGTGAATAAATGCAGTGCACCCGAATACCTTGAGATAATTGTATGAAGCCTTTTTGCCCTCCAGACTTCTTCTGGGATGCCTCCATTCAAGGGAACTGATGATGTAAGGTTGACAATGTCAACTACTGCCATTATAGCTTCTCCCCAAAATGAGTTGGGTAACTTAGCATGAGAGAGCACACATTAAACCCTTTCTTCAATTGTTCTATTCATTCTCTCAGCTAGTTCATTCAATTGTGGTGTCTTTGGTGAAGTCTTCTCTAGTCTACTGCCATATTTCTTGTAATATGGTCAAAGACCTCTATACTCACTTCCATTGTCAGATCTTACATACTTGATCTTCCGTCCTGTCTCACACTCCACTAGGGCATGAAATTCTTTGAATGCGTCAAGCACTTGGTCCTTTGATTTTAACAAGTACAACCACACCTTCCTTGAATGGTCATCAATGAAGGTGACAAAATACAATACACCACCTATTGATCTCTCGGACATCGAACACACGTCGATGTATACAAGGTCTAGGATGTTTTTTCTCCTTGTGGGCGGAGAAGATCTTTGGAAAGCAATTTTGTGTTATTTTCTAGCTAAACAGTGAGCACAAGGATCAAGTGATTTACCTTTTACGTCAGGTAGGAGTTGTTTCCAAGCGAGCATGTGAAGACCCTTCTCACTGATGTGCCCAAGTTTTTTATGCCATATCTCCACATCTTCAGTGGTGATGTTTACCTCTTTTTTTTCAGAGCTTAGCTTGCATCACATACAATGACCCTTTTTTCTTTCCTCTAGCCATTATTAGGTTTCCTTTGGAGAGCTTCCACTTTCCTTTACGAAAGCAATTTATCAGACCAACATCATCTAGCTTCCCAGCAGAGATAAGATTGAGACGCATGGCCAGAACATGCCTCACATCTTTTAAGATAAACTTGTATCCAATGCTTGTCATCACGATGATATCTCCTATCTCGACGATCTTGCTTTTGTCTTGATTTCCCATTTGTACCGTACCAAAATATCGCTTTGGTAGGATGAGAAGAAACTTTCATGTGGAGTAACATGGAAGGAAGCACCAGAATTGACAATCCAAGAGCTATCATCATAAGCAATGTTTAGGATATTACCTTTATCAACGAGATATAACATATCTTCTTTTGATACTACAACAGTAGTACAATTCTCTTCTTGCTTCTTTGTTGGGCTAATTTGGTCTGGCTTAACATTACCGGCCTTCTGATCTCTCTTAAATGATCGACATTCCATTTTCTTGTGGCCTATCCTTCCACAGTAATAGCATGTAATCTTCGAGCATGACTTGGATCTACCTCGAGATTGATGTAGATCTCAGCTTTTGTTGCGTCCACGAGTTTTATTTCTACCCCGATTATCAATAATATTAGCTTCAAGATGAATATACTCACCTCATTCCATTCTCCTTGCTTCTTCACCGAGGAGGCTACCACTAACGATATACATGGTGAGCTTTTCTTCTGGATTTGAATTACTAAGTGTAACAACGAGTGTATCCCAACTTTCTGGTAAGAAACTAAGGAGTAGAAGGAACTCATCATCAATTTTCATCTCAGTTTTTGTTAATTGATTTACGAGCCCCTTGAAATTATTTAAGTTCTCAACCATACTTTGACTGTAATACCCTAAAAATTTAGACAATGACCAAAATGAAAATTTTGAAAGTTTGATGGTCAAAGTAGAAAATTGGAAAAAAAGTTTAGGAAATTAAGTGATAATTTCCAAAAAAAGAATTTTATTCCATAAATAGATGATTTACTCTTGAGAGTGGAGTTTTATAGAAATCATATTTTTGGATTTGAAATTTTAGTAAAGAAAAAAAACTAGAAAGAGTCAAAGCCGGTAAGAAAATCGGTATTTGAGATCGAATTGGAATTTTACAAAAATTGGAAGGATGTTATAAAATGGTTGGAAGTATTATTTTTAATATTTAATATGAGAGAAATTTTGTTTGGAAATGTGCAATTTTTCAGTTTTAATCGAAACAATGGAATTTAGTGACTAAACGCAATTTTTGAAAATTCTAGGGAATTTTGGAAATAAAAGTCAAATTAATTCATATTTGACTTTGTAATATGATATGGATCTGGTGGCTTGATTTTATGGTGAATATGAAGATTCATTAAGGGCAAAAATAGAATTTCTTATTGAATGAAATTTCTTATTGAATGGAATAAAAAAAATCCATTATAATATTATATTAAGAATGTGCTAGATCTAATTAACATTAAAATAACAATAATGGGGGAACATTTCAGCTTCTTCTTCTCCAAGTTGCCGTGGGTGTTCTTCAAAGGTGATAGAAAACTTCAACTCAATTTTTAAGCAACTTACTTAGGATTTTGAGTATGTTGTAAATAGAAAATTGTTATATGCGAAAAACGCTATCATTTGGTACCAATATTGCATGATAATCTTGTTGGTGTTCAAAGATCCCAAATCTAAGGGTTTGTGTTCATATAAGGGATCACGAAATTGATGATGAATATGGATGTTTGTGAGGTAGTAGATTCATATTCAAGCATGTATGATGATTAAAACATGTTTAATCTTTCTAGAACTTGTTCTTTGAATTTCGACCATGGATTGTTGAGTGAGAGAAATTATGGAAAAATTATATATGGGCTGGAAATTATGAAGGAGATGTTGATTATTCTTGTATTTTAAGGGTTATGAAGAGTTAAGTGATTTTAAAGAATTGGTTTTAAGAATTGATTAAAGAAAACAGTTTATATTTTGAAATTATAAGTGGGTTTGAAAATTTACTAGAAATTATATAAAAATAATTTGGAGGTTATTTTTATATATTTGTGTTTTTATATCGATCTAGTTTTGTTTAAAACAAACGAGGATCAATTTCAAGGCGTATACAAAAAGATATGAATTTTTAACCAAGGAAATGTCAGAAAAATCGGACAGCAGATTCTGCAAACAGATTATGTTGGCCAACTTTGAAAATTCACCATAAATTGTACAAATGAATTAGAATGAGTTATTTATATGGATAGATTCACATTCGAGTCTAGTTTCAACGGAAGAAATAGAATTGAATTCCAGTATGTATATCAATACAGAATATGGATTGTTTAAAGGTAGTGCGAATTGTCTGAATATGGAAATTTAAGAATTTAAGTGGTTACATGGTGAAGGACCATTTTGTGTAAATTGAAAAACTTGGTTCCAATGTTAAAAGGAATTATTAAGTATTGAGTATTTTGATAGAAAATGAGTTTCAAGTATGATTATGGAATTTACTTGGAAATGTATTTATGTTAGTACAATACTAACATATATATGGATATGAATATATATTTTGTACAGATCGTGATTTACCCGGTGTTCAAAATGATTCGAGTATAAAATAAAAGAGTTATTGTGGACAATAGTGAGGCTCATATTTTGGAAAATTATAAAGTGTCAAGGTGAGTGCAATACATGCATGACATTATACATGGATGTTTTATACATCATCAGGAAGACTTGCGATAAGTCGACCTTGTTTATGTTGACATGATATTTATATCATTTACCATATATTTGACATATTTTAAAATATGTCAAAGGTTAAAAATATAATGCATTGATTATGAAAATTGTGATATTTTACCATGAATATTATTTCGGGTATGAACTGCCCAATGTTAAATTATGATAATATACTTTGCCATGGATGGATCAAATAAAATAGACTGTATGCCCATGTCAGTTATTGAGGGATAGGGTATAGTTGGCATGCCATAAAGTCCACCAGCAGGCTGTATACGGGATACACTAAAGGGGTAACTAGTGTATATGGTGGGTACGACCGTATGTGCCATACAAGACTATACTTATGGATACCTAGTACAGATGGTGGACACGACCTTATGTGTCATACGGATTAGCACTACGGTGCTTATATTTGACTCGTGTACCGAGGGTCCTCAGGGTTGTATATTAGGCTATTGTCTATTGTTTATGGTTATTGTTTATGGTATATGGTTATAGAATAATGGCAAGTGTATTGGTAAAATAAGCTTACGAGCTTATGGAACAAATAGTAAGTATATTGGTAAAATAAGCTTATGAGCTTATGGTATTAAATGGTAAGTATATTGGTAAAATAAGCTTACGAGCTTATGGGATAAATGGTAAGAGATTTTTTTATTGTTTTGATCATGGTAAAATATTGGATATGAAAATAACATGATTTTATGGCATTTTGAATTTGTCATTGAAATTCATGCATAAATTGTATTTGTTGAATTATGTTTCGATATAACAAATTTAAAGGCAAAATGTTTTTGGACTTGAATTGAATTTATTCAAGGTTTTAAAAAGGTTTCAAATATAATTCAAAGTCTATTAAATTCGGATTTGAGCAAAAATGCTAAAGGGTGTCAAAGTGCATCCATGCACCCCTGCAATGCATCCATGCACCTGCCACTAGTGCATCGATGCACCATGTAGTGCATCCATGCACTCCATTTCGAATGCAATTAGTGTATCGATACATCCTGCTGTGGATCGATGCATCCTGCTGTGCATCCATGCATCAAGGCTGCAATGGCTAGTAACGACTAGTTTATTTGAATTTAATGAAGGGGTATCGATTCACCTTGATAGTGGTACCGATGCACCATGTTATGGGCAGCCTTTTTGAGTAGAATAATCATCCCCAAACGGCTCCAAAACATCTCCAACGGTTATATACGACATCAAACACATTCCAAGCTATAAATACAAGCTAAGGACACTTGAAGAAGTATGAGAACAACTATCCAAGCAATCAAACACAAGAGAAGAGTTTTTCATTCTTAATTCATCTTTCTCTTGTAAATATTTTATTCTTGTTAGCTCAATCTTGTAAACACCTACCTTTGAGAGATTTTCTTGTTTACTTATTTTATCTTTTTGTAAAGGGGAAATGTTCTAGCTTATCCCATGTAAAAGCTAGGGAAAGGTTCTAGTTTAGCCCGGAAAAACTAGGGAGTTGTAAGGTTATCTCTTTGTCCTCAAAAGAAAGAACAAATTAGTGAATTTGTTGGAAAATCCTTGGTGAGGAGCTAAGGTAGTGGACGTAGACTTTGGTTGAGAAAGTCAAACCACTATAAATCACTGTGCAATTCTCTATCTTTCAATCTCCTTACTCCCTAAACACAAAACTGTTCCGACTCCTCTTTGCAAACCGTTTCGGTTATCGAATCAAGCTTCCAAAAATCCTAACAATTGTCATCAGAGCCTAACTCGTTAAGAAGGTTTAACCACCTTGAGACAATCCTCGAAGAAGTTCTACCAATTTCTAACGCAACCGACAAAGAAATGACTTTTTCCTCCGGTGCTTATTACCTTGAAGAATATCCTATTATGGATTCACAACTGGTCAACAAGCCACCTTTATTCAATGGAGCAAATTATGCACATTGGAAGAATAAGATGATGTACTTTATTCAATCCTACAATCTAGGAGCTTGTAACTCAATCATGGATGGTTACTCATCTCCACCCGGCAAATACAACGATTGGAGTAGAGAATAGCAGAAAAATTTCCAACTTAACTCTAAGGCTATACATATTCTATTATATGTTTTAGGCCCAAATGAATATGGAAGAATCTCATCTGGTTCCAGTGCCAAAGAGATTTGGGATAAGCTCCAAGTCACTCATGAAGGAACTGACGAAGTGAGGGAATCAAAGAAAAGTCTTCTCAATCATATCTACGAGAACTTCAAGATGAAACCCGATGCATCAAAGCTATGACGGATAGATTTTCTCTGTGATTGTCAACGGTCTCAAGGGATATGGAGAAGTAATCCCTAATGAGAAGCTTGTGAGGAAGATGATCTACTCTCTTCCAAAGGAGTGGCAATCGAAGAAGACGTCCATTATCGAAGCAAGAAACTTAAAGTCTCTCACTCTCGACGAGCTAATTGGTTCCCTTCTCACTCATGAGATAATGGTGAAGGAAGATGAAAAAGGGAAGAGAATAAAACAAGAAGAAGAAGGAGGTAGGCATTGCCTTCAAATCCACCAATGAAAGCTATCAAGATTCAAGTGACGAGGTGTATGAAGACGATGATGAACAAGAAGAAGAGATGGTCAATCTCTTGAAGGAACTCAAGATATTCATGATTTCCAAGGAAGTAAAACATGAATCAACCAAGAAGAAGAGTCCCCCGATATGTTTCAATTGTCAAAGAAAGGGGCATGTCAAGTATGAATGCCCTCTTCTAAAGAAAAATGGGAAGAAGGCATTTGTTGTATTTTGGAGTGATAAAGATGATTCCAATGATGAAGATGAAGTAGTCAACCTATGCCTCATGACCACTCAAGAAGAATTCGAGGTATCTTCTAACTCAAATGAATTTAATTCATTTACTTTTGATGAGTTAAAGATGCTTATAATAGGTTGTATTTGGGATTTGAGACCATGAATTCCAAATATACGAAATTAATTTCAAAACTCAAAATTAAAGATAATTTGATTTTGAAAGCAAAAGTTGATTTTGAAAATCAAAATAAAATTTTGAAAAATAATTTAGAGCTTTCAAAAATCAAAATAAATGATTTAGAAAAAGAAAATTTTGAGTTAGGAGTTAAGCTTGAAGGCTTAACAAAATAAAAAGAATTAATTTCTAAAAATAACCTATTATGTTTAAAAATGGAAAAATGCTCACATTGTCATTTTATGGTCATTTGGAACATACTGGTCCTTTAAAGAGAGGAAAACATTTTAAAATTAGACAAGTATGTGTTCCTACGGGAACAAGGGGCATTGAAACTAACGTCCAAGGATCCAAAGCAATTTGGATACCAAAATCGAAATGAATGTCTCTTGTAGGTGTGTGGGAGCAATGGTGATGAAGATGATGATATTCAAGATGCTCTAGCCACATATGAAAAAGAAATGGGTAACCTCTAAGCTTAATGTTTTTAATTTTAGTTATTTGGTTGCTCATAGGATTTATGCATGCATGAGTTTTGATTTTAAATGATTATGTATTGTTTCTAATCTCATGTATGTTTAAAAAAATGGTTATGATGAACATTTTAAATTTTTAATATTTTTTTTAATTTTTAGTTCATCATAATAAAATTTTGGTCAAAATTGGTTTTAATGAAAATGATATCTCTCTAACAATTGATATCAATTTTTCAAAAACTTTGATTTTATAAATTTTAATTTTTTTTACCTAAATTTAAATGTTTATGCATGTGATTTAAATGAAAATGATATCTCTCTAACAATTGATATCAAAATTTTCAAATGCATAATATTTTTGGAAAACTCTATGCATATGCACTTAATTTCAATAATTAATATTGCATAAAATATTTTAGACTTGGATATATTGAATTTCATGTACTACTAACATGTTTGTTATTCTTTGTTGAAATTCAATTTTGTTTAAGTGTCATGATCCTAAAAGCTTAATTTTGTTAGGAATGCATTTATTGAGGGGAGCTTTGATTTTTCAAATGATTTTTAAAATTTCAAAATTACTACTTACTCTCCAAAGTTATTTTGAACTTCAAAGATTGAATTATTTTTTATATAACAAAAAGAGGGAGAAGTTTTGGTTTGAAAAATTCAATTTCTTAATGAAAAAGGGTGAGCTTAACATTTTCATATATTTTCAAAAAATTGGTAACAATTGATATCATTTTGTTAACAATTGATATCTTTTTCATTAAACATTTTATTAAGGGGAGTTTTTCCAAAAACAATTTTTCAAATATTTTGTTATATCAAAAAGGGGGAGATTGTTAATTATGTTTCGATATAATAAATTTAAAGGCAAAATGTTTTTGGACTTGAATTGAATTTATTCAAGGTTTTAAAAAGGTTTCAAAAATAATTCAAAGTCCATTAAATTCTGATTTGAGCAAAAATGCTAAAGGGTGTCAAAGTGCATCCATGCACCCCTGCAGTGCATCCATGCACCTGCCACTAGTGCATCGATGCACCATGTAGTGCATCCATGCACTCCATTTCGAATGCAATTAGTGCATCGATGCATCCTGCTGTGCATCGATGCATCATGCTGTGTATCGATGCATCCTGATGTGCATCGATGCATCCTGCTATGCATCGATGCTTCCTTCTGTGCATCGATGCACCAAGGCTGTAACGGCTAGTAACGACTAGTTTATTTGAATTTAATGAAGGGGTATCGATGCACCTTGATAGTGCACCAATGAACCATGTTATGAGCAGCCTTTTTTAGTAGAAAAATCATCCCCAAACGGCTCCAAAACATCCCCAACGAGTATATACGACTTCAAACACATTCCAAGCTATAAATACAAACTAAGGACACTTGAAGAAGAAAGAAAAACTATCCAAGCAATCAACAAAAGAGAAGAGTTTTTCATTCTTATTTCATCTTTCTTGTAAATATTTTGTTCTTGTGAGCTCAATCTTGTAAACACCTACCTTAGAGAGATTTTCTTGTTTACATTTTATCCTTTTGTAAAGGGGAAAGGTTCTAGCTTATCCCATGTAAAAGCTAGGGAAATGTTCTAGTTTAGCCCGAAAAAACTAGAGAGTTGTAAGGTTACTCTTCGTCCTCAAAAGAAAGAACAAATTAGTGAATTTGTTGGAAAATCCTTGGTGAGGAGCTAAGGTAGTGGACGTAGACTTTGGTTGAGAAAGTCGAACCACTATAAATCGCTGTGCAATTCTCTATCTTTCAATCTCCTTACTCCCTAAACACAAAACGGTTCCGACCCCTCTTTGTAAACCGTTCCGGTTGTCAAATCGAGCTTCCGAAAATCCTAACAGTATTGCACTATATATTGTTTTAATTGCCTCATTAAGTTTATACTTAGCGTGTGATGATTTTCACGCGTAGGTAAAAAAGCCAGTAGTGGAATAAAGAGTTCAAAATGACATCAAGCATCGAGGAGTATATTTCAATATCAGTAAGACATCCTATGATGGAATTTGATTTAGATAGTGGCATGTAATTTGATAATGTTAAATTTTGTTGAAAATATTTTGATGTTTCAATATAACAAATTAAGTTAAATGAATTTTAATATTTTACAAAAGATTTTCTAAGTATATTCGATGTAATTATTCAAATATCAAAATATTACTCCAAATCTTTCAAAGTTTATTTTAATCCTAACTAAAGTGTAAAATTGTGTTTTATACTTAAACTATTTTAAAACAATTTTACAAAGTATTTCGAGCCTTAATCGAGCCAAAAATATTTTCATTTCAAGAAAATTCAGATTGTTCAGGGGGTACAGATTCCCCCCCAGGGGTACTGATTCCCCCTGTCTAACGGTCAAAAACATATTGCACTTAGGGAACCGATTCCCCATGAGGGGGTACCGATTTCCCCCCACGCTCCAAGCTGTTTTATTAATTGTTTCTCATCCCTAAACGGCTCCAAAACATCCCCAACGACTATATACGACTTCAAACACATTCCAAGCTATAAATACAAACTAAGGATACTTAAAGAAGAAAGAGAACAACTATCCAAGCAATCAAACAAAAGAGAAGAGTTTTTCAATCTTATTTCATCTTTATCTTGTAAATATTTTCTTCTTGTGATCTTAATTCTTGTAAACACCTAACTTAGAGAGGTTTTCTCGTTTACATCTTTTATCCTTTTGTAAAGGGGAAAGGTTCTAGCTTAGCCCATGTAAAAGCTAGGGAAAGGTTCTAGTTTAGCCCGAAAAAACTAGGGAGTTTGTAAGGTTACTCTTTATCCTCAAAAGAAAGAACAAATTAGTGAATTTGTTGGAAAATCCTTGGTGAGGAGCTAAGGTAGTGGACGTAGACTTTGGTTGAGAAAGTCGAACCACTATAAATCGTTGTGCAATTCTCTATCTTTCAATATCCTTGCTCCCTAAACATAAAACCGTTCCGACCCCTCTTTTCAAACCGTTTCGGTTGTCGATTCGAGCTTTCAAAAATCCCAACAATTGGCATCAGAGCCTAACTTGTTAAGAAGGTTTAACCACCTTGAGATGATCCTCGAAGAAGCTCTACCAATTCCTGACATAACTGAGAAGATGGCTTCCACCTCTGGCTCGTTCCATATGGAAGACTCTCTACCAACCGACAAGCCTACATACTTCAATGGAGCGAACTATCATCATTGGAAGAAATTAATGAAGATATTCATCCAATCCAATGATCTTGATGCATGAGAGATAATCGAGAACGGCTACTCTTCTCCAAAGAAGAAGGAGAATAAGAGTTGTGACAAAGAACGGAAGAAAGCTCAACTTAATGCCAAGGCCATGCACATGTTGTTTTGTGCATTTGGTCATGAAATCTATGAAGGGGTTTCTTCATGTTCAAGTGCCAAGGAGCTTTGGAATAAGCTTGAGGAAATCCATGGAAACAAGAAAGAAGAACCAACAAAGGTGGTGTCTCTAATGGCTCGTGAAGAGACTGAAGTTTCTTCTAACTTAAATGAATTTAATTCATATACATTTAATGAGTTACAAGATGCTTTTAATAGGTTATATTCGGAGTTTGAGACCATGAACTCCAAATATAAGAAAATGATTTCAAAATTTAAAATCAAAAACGATTTTCTTTTGAAAACAAAAATAGATTTTGAAAGCCAAAATGAAATTTTGAAAAAGGATTTAGAGCTTTCAAAAATAAAAATTGAAAGTTTTGAAAAAGAATTTTTTGATTTAAAAGTTAAGCTTGAATGCTTAACAAAAGAAAAAGAAATCATTTTAAATAATTCATTTAGTTCAATAATGACAATATGCTCACATTGTCATTATCATGGTCATATGGAACATACTTGTCCTTTGAAGAAAAGAAAATGTTTTAAAATTAGGCAAGTATGGGTTCCAAAAGGAACAAGGGGCATTGTAACTAACGTTCAAGGATCCAAAGCAATTTGGATACCAAAATCTACTTAAATTTCTCTTGTAGTTGTGTGGAAGCAATTGTGATGAAAATGATGATATTCAAGATGCTCTAGCCACACATGAAAAAGAAATGGGTAACCTCTAAGCTTAATACTTTTAATTTTGGATTATTTAGTTGCTCATTTGATTTTAAGCATGCATGAGTTTTGGTTTTAAATGATTATGTATCATTGTTTTAATCTCATGTATGTTGAAAAGATGATTATGATGAACATTTTAAAGTTGTAATGATTTTTCAGAATTTTTAGTTCATCATAATAAATTTTTGGTCAAAATTTGTTTTATTGCAAATGATATCTCTCTAACAGTTGATATCAACTTTTCAAATACTTTGATTTTATAAATCTTTAAAAAAGTTTGACCTAAATTTGAATGTTTATGCATGTGGTTTAAATAAAAATGATATCTCTCTAATAATTGATATCAAAAATTTTCAAATGCATAACATTTTTAGAAAACTTTATGCATATGATCTTAAATTCAACAATTGGTATTGCATAAAGTATTTTAGTCTTGGATATATTGAATTTCATATGCTAATAACATGTTTGTTATTCTTTGTTGAAATTCAATTTTGTTTAAGTGTCAAGATCCTAAAAGCAAATTTTATTTGGAATGCATTTATTGAGGGGGAGCTTTGATTTTTTCAAATGATTTTTAAAATGTCAAATTTACTACTTACTCTCCAAAGTTATTTTGAACTTCAAAGATTAGAGTCTTTTTGATTTAACAAAAAGAGGGAGAAGTGTTAAGGTGTTAAAGGGGAGAAGTGTTAAAGTAAGGGGGAGTAATTTCAAACTTTATTTCAAAATCTTAAAAGTACTCAAATGTTTTATTATATCAAAAAGTGGGAGATTGTTGAAAACATTTTGATGTTTCGATATAACAAATTAAGTTAAATGAATTTTAAGATTTTACAAAAGATTTTCTAAGTATATTCGATGTAATTATTCGAATATCAAAATATTACTCCAAGTCTTTCAAAGTTCATTTTAATCCTTACTAAAGTGTAAAATTGTGTTTTATACTTAAACTATTTTAAAACAATTTTACAAAGTATTTCGAGCCTTAATCGAGCCAAAAATATTTTCTTTTTAAAGGGTTTCAAGAAAAATCAGATTGTCCAGGGGGTACAGATTCCCCCCCAAGGGGTACCGATTCCCCCTGTCTAACGGTCAAAAACAGATTGCACTTAGGGAACCGATTCCCTATGAGGGGGTACCGATTTTCCCCCCACGCTCCAAGCTGTTTTATTAATTGTTTCTCATCTTCAAACAGCTCCAAAACATCCCCAACGACTATATACGAATTCAAACACATTCCAAGATATAAATACAAGCTAAGGACACTTGAAGAAGAAAGAGAACAACTATCCAAACAATCAAACACAAGAGAAGAGTTTTTCAATCTTATTTCATCTTTCTCTTGTAAATATTTTATTCTTGTGAGCTTAATTCTTGTAAACACCTACCTTAGAGAGATTTTTCTTGTTTATATTTTTATCCTTTTGTAAAGGGGAAAAGTTATAGCTTAGCTTGTGTAAAAGCTAGGGAAAGGTTCTAGTTTAGCCCGGAAAAACTAGGAAGTTTGTAAGGTTACTCTTTATCCTCAAAAGAAAGAACAAATTAGTGAATTTGTTGGAAAATCCTTGGTGAGGAGCTAAGGTAGTGGACATAGACTTTGGTTGAGAAAGTCGAACCACTATAAATCGCTGTGCAATTCTCTATCTTTCAATCTCCTTACTCCTTAAACACAAAACCGTTCCGACCCCTCTTTGCAAACCGTTCCGGTTGTCGATTCGAGCATCCGAAAATCCCAACAAATTTGTTTTGTTGAATTAATTTGGAAAACAATTGGTAACTTGATAGTGATGAAAGGTTAATTTTTATGAGTTTTATATGTAATTTTTGAAAGTACTGTAGCACTGTTCACGTCACTGTAGCAGTGCATCGGTATACTGTACACTGTTCACGTGTACCGTTCACTGTTACTATTCACTATTCACTATTCACTATTCATAAAAAATCTTTTGAATTAAATTTGCTATAACAAAATATATATATTCTATGATATGATATTTTTAAAATATCAATTACTATTTTAAGGAAATAAATTTTAAATAGATATTTGAATTGGAAATGATTTTCGAAAATTCGTGGGATATCTATAATCTGTATAGGTATAATTATACGGATTATGGGTGTTACATTGACCATTCTTATACTCCAATTTCACCAACCGTCGAACTAAATTGGCTTTGTTACGAGGCGTTTTCTTTTGAATCATGGACTCAAGCTTTGTCCATAATTCATAAGCATTTGTATAAGTAGAAACATGCTCAAAGAGGGTTTTATCAATGTACTTATGGATAATAGCAACGTCCTTCCGATTTAGTAGCTCCCATTGAGCATCACTATTGCCTTCTACATTGTCTTTGTAGATGATGGGCTCATGCAAATCCTTGCAGTACAGGTGGTCCTCTATCATCGGCTTCCAATATGAGTAGTTATTGGCTGTGAGCTTGAACATGTCTCCATCATGAGCAACATTATCCTCCATCTTGAACTGTACGAGCTAATTACGGCTACGAATGAACTTGACTATGGTATCATTGTTGGGAATCACAGTTTTTCCCGCTTCTTGAAGTTAATATAGGCACTTAGAGATTAAGGATAGTAAAGAGAGCACAAGAGTATAATTCTCCAATTTGGAGATTCTTCCACTATACAAAAGAATAATAGGATTAAAGGATGTGTTCATAAAATTTGACTCACACTTGGTGGCTCACTCAAGCTTGAGGATAAAGACTTCCCAAGCTATCTCTATTCTCTCTCAAAGAGGCTCTCTAATTCTTCTAGTTTCTCACTCTAAGAAGTGGACTCTCTTAGTATTTTAGGATTTCTTGGATGGTTAAGAATGAAGTCTCTCACTCCTATTTATACTACTCCACCTCTACAATGAATGGTGGAGATTACTTACATCTAGAATGCTCCACACATTCTAAGAAGCTCTACACTCTTCCACTCCCTTCCATATTCTTCCATACTCTTCCATAAGGTTCCACACTCTTCCATAAGGTTCCACACTTCTCCAGAATATTCCATAGGATTTCACACTCTTCCACAAGCTTCTAGAGAGTTCTACACTTCTCTAGAGTTCTCCGGATTGTTCTAGAAAATTCTACACTTCTCTATAAAGCTCTAAAATTTTCTAGAACCTCTCCAATTAAGGAGAGATCCAACAAATCTCCCCCTATCAACTTAATTGGGAGGTAGTAGCAAACCGACACCTTGACAAGAACACAAAAGCCTTCGTTCTTTAGATTAACCCCCCAACAAAACCAGAGAGAAAGAAAAAGAAGAAGAAAAAAACCTTCGTTCTTCAGATTAACCCCTAACAAAACCAAAGAGAAAGGAAAAAAATTTCATTTCCCTTCGTTTTTTCATATTTAAAATAAATTGTGATTCTTTTTTTTTTGTTAAAATGAATCAAATAACATTTAGTGGCCTTAAGCGTTCCACTTTTTTTTCAAAGTTAATTAAATTTATTTAATTAACTTAATCTTCATGCTAATTGGCGTTTAGAATTAATAATAACGTTCAAAATTCTAGAAATGTCACGTGTGTTATTTTATGATTTTTAATTGCAAAGTCACATATCCGTTAATGGGTTAACGGAGGTTAAGGTCCGAGAGACTTAAACCAGACGAACCGATAACGTTAGGGACCAAGAGCACTCAATTAACAAAGTGGTGACCAAATTCGATCAAACCGAAAACATAAGGGATTAATGGCATAGTTTACCCTTTTTTTGAATAAAATTATACATGTACAAGTCGTTTGTAGGTTTAAGAATATTTTTTAATTAAAATTAAGGGTAAACTATACGTTTAGTATGTAAATATTATTTTTGTTTCGTTTTGGTACTCAAACTTTATTTCTTTTCAAAACAATACTTAACGTTTAGTTTAGGTTTCAATTTGGTACCTGTTGTTAAGAAATTAACAAAACTGCTAATATGTCATTTTCTATTTTTTTATGATAATGTGGCATTACCTTATGATAACACATCAACATCACCATCAAGTTTTTAACGACGTGATGTCAAAAATAAAATCTAAACTAAACATTAAGTATGGTTTTGAAAAAAAAATTAGCTACAAAAAAGAACAAAAGTAACAGTTTAGGTATTAAACGTATAATTAATCTTAAAATTAAAGTAAACATCAATTATTTTGAATTAAAAGCGACGAAAATCTATAAATTTGTTATTTTATATATAAAAAAGAGACTAACTACATATTAATTTCAACTACCACCCTCAAAAGTACATACTACAACAAAATTGCTCTACAACGGTGTTTTTAGCGACATTTTAGGAGTAAACGCCACTAATTTTAAACATATAGCGGTGTTTACATATCAAACGCCACAACATGGTAACTTTAGCGTCGTTTTTTATAAAAACGTCGCTATAGAGTAGTACTTTAGCGGCATTTTTATACAAACGCCGCAATAGGTTCATCCATAGTGTCGCTTTTTCAACAAACACCGCAACAGAGTAGTACTTTAGTGGCGTTTTTATACAAACGCCGCAATTGGTTCATCCATAGTGGCGTTTTTTCAACAAACGCCACAACAGAGTAGTACTTTAGTGGCGTTTTTATACAAACGCCGCTATACACTCATATTTTAGTGGCATTTGTGTTTACAAATGTCGTTAAAGACTCGTACTTTAGTGGCGTTTTTATACAAACGCCGCTATAGAATTGTACTTTAGTGGCGTTTTTGTACAAACGCCACTATAGCCTAACGTGTGTATAATATATATGTGGACTGCTGGAGCAACAGATTTCGCCGTCTTATTTGGCTGATAAATCTCAGATTTGGAAACAGCTTCAGCACTACTCTCAGTTCCCAGACTTCAACAACTATCTCATTTTCATCCTAGCACGAGCCGAGGTTTGCTATCTCCGTTTATTTCCACGCCGACCAGCTTACATAAATTTCTTTCTCGGTTGTTTTTCGTTTTTCCCGAGGAACTGGATTATGGGTATTGATTGGGTTATATGTTAATGGAGGAGATACGATTACCGTTCCCATTTATTTTGGGGATTTTTTTATATTGGATTATGCTTCTATTCGATACTAGAATTGGGTTTTTCTAGGGTTAGTTACACTGTAATATAATTTGCAAAGATTATCCATTTCTTTGATGAAGTACATTCCGGGTATTTGATTGAATTACATGTTTAAAACTGAAAATACTATTTAATACTAAATTTCCTCAATTGGAGACGCGATATTTGAAAGTGTTCCCCTTAGTTATATCAAATTAAGGTTGGGTAATCCTTAACTACATGTATAGTGGGACATGAGGCAGTATTTAGATGCAAGTGACAGATATAAAAAACCTCCACAACGAGTGTTGCATGCAGATTTGAATCGTAGGCTTGTAGTCCATGGATAGAGTACAGATAAGAGCATAAGTTATGCAGAAACTGCATAAGCAGTCATTTTTGTACTCATGGTATGTTATCTTATGCGTTGATAATCTAACGATTACAAACTGAACTATATAATGGATTGATTAAGAGAGGATCTTATAGTTTCTTGCTAGCTTAAGTTCTCTACTTTGTCTACCTAGGAATGACCACAACTGCCCATCCTGATAGGTCTTCGTTATCCATATATTAGGTTAAGCAGAGTATATTTTTTTCACCTCCCTGCTGGAATTTGTGTACGGTCATTAATATTTTTGCCAGACTTGACTTTAATCTTCCAATTTCGTCTGTTGCATTCAGGACTTGATGCTTTCCAAGCTGAGCAAGTAATGGAAACACTCTGCCTACTTGCACAAGATGGTCATACTGTAATTTGCTCAATACATCAACCTAGAGGTTCTATGTATGACAAATTTGACGACATCGTGTTGCTAACAGAGGGCGCACTTGTTTATGCTGGCACTGCACATGATCAGCCACTGGAATACTTCTCCAGATTTGGGGTCTAATCAAACTTCGCTCCTGTTAATTACGGAATGCACTGCCTGCCTGAATACCATGGTTCTTTGTTTAGTTTTAAATTTTTTTATACGGATTGAGTGATTTTTATTGACAGTGACTTGTGATTGGAAGGTGCCTGCCAAAACCTGGGACATGTAATACCTTTGATTTAAAAATATTTAACCTCTAAAAGGTTCATGGTTGGTTTTAGGACGAAAATTATCCATCGAGTTTTCTTGCTAGGGATTCTGATTAGCATCGATATACTTGTACGCTGGATGAGGTTTCTAATGTAACACTAGCACTCGCATTATGCTTGAAATATAGCTGCATGTTTCCGCATATGTCTTCTTAAAACTTGGTAGTACAAGGAAAAAGATAATATTGCTATAGCTTCATCATTTACCATTATATTGTTAATGTGTGATACTGATGCATTGCTTTGTACGTTATCTTGTGAACTCGCTATGTTTTTTCATTTTGTTTAGGAAAGCGGATGATCTACACATATTCTCCACACCCATCATATATATATTATTGTTTCATTGATTTCATGTTTGAAACACTTTTGAAAATCATGAACTGGTTATTTTCTTCTGCTTTTCTTTGCTTTAATAAATAATTGACTGTTTTTCAAGCTCTGTTTCTAGATGAAATTATCTAACAACAATGTACCAGAATCTGAAATTATGAGACTTATGCTTGAATATTTGGTTAATCAACAGGTGCCAGTGCCCAGATCATGCAAATCCTGCTGAATTTTTGGCTGATCTTATATCCTTTAACTATAGTTCTGCTGGTAGTGTCTACTCTTCTCAGAAAAGAATTGATGCTCTTGTTGAAGCATTCCCAACACAGTCATCAGCCATGCTTTATGCTACTTCACTTAGCTGAAAGGCCTATCAACATATTTCTTCCTCGGTTATTTCAGGTGAAATGCATATTTGTATTTTTAAATTGTCAGCATTTTAAAATTTTCTAACTATATCTGTTTTTCTATGAGCAGTTTTTTCAGTCTCCCCATGCCTCTCTGAGAAAGCCATTATTGGGTTCTGTAAACCAATATATTATGTTGATGCCTTCTGTAAGTTAACTTAGAAGTTTGGACATTTATATTCTTCTTGTGATGGACGTTATTCTGAATTTCTGATGCTTTCAGGGTAATACCTGAATTGTGCCTTGATGTCTTTCAGGCCTTATATACATCCATGGATAAATACCTTCATGGTTTGTTTGCCCTTGCTAATGACCCTGCAGCAGAAGTGCGGAAATTGGTGAATAGTTTCTGCTTTTCTCTTTTAGTCTTATTGTATCGATAATCTAATATTTTCCATGGAATACTCCACTGTAAATTATTTCCTAATTTTCCTTATAATTTATTATTGAAGAGAAATAAAAGCTTGACATGAATTACTTATCATTTCCGATTTTCTGATTTGAACACTTATTTCCATGGAAGACTAGAGTTTTCGATATTAATGGTTCTTTTTTCCTTATTATGAGCCTTTTTGCGGTAATTGTATCAAAAAAATGCCGCTATAGATATGATCTTTTGCGACATTTGTTCCCAAAACACCGCTATAGATCTGACCTTTTGCGACGTTTATTATGAAACACTGCTATAGATCTGATCTTTTGCTGTGTTTTTTCCAAAAACGCTGCTATAGATCTCGACCTTTTACAGCGTTTGTTCCAAAAACGCCACTATAGATATCGACTTTTTGCGGCGTTTGTTCCAAAAACGTCGCTATAGATATCGACCTACGACGTTTGTTCCAAAAACGCCACGATATATCTTGACCTATTGCGGCATTTTTTTGATTTCAAACGCCGCTAACTTTAGCGGCGCTGGTATGCCCGACGCTTCTTGCGGCGTTTTTCCTATCGCCGCAAGTGTTTTTAGCGGTGCTTAAAAACACCGCTATAGGACTAAAAAATGCAGCTAAAACTCTATTTTGTTGTAGTGACAGATAAACTGAGGCTCTCAATAGGGGTTTGGAAATGCATTTGAGATGCATAATTGAGATCAAAGTGTCGATAAAATTAAGTCTGAGATTCTTTTAGGCCATTCAGATTATGAAATGAGTTGGAAATGTGGCCTATAAATTAGATTGACCAGCTTCAACTCGAAGACGCCTTATTTTTCATGCTTCTCAACTAAGACCATGTCAAGGATACCCTTCTAAAATAATGACCAACCATAATTGAATTATAAGGTGATAAGTTGTTCAACTTTGAAACAAATGATACCTTTAAAATTAAATATTTATAAAATTTTAAATGAATTATGATTTAATTTCGCTAATTCTGAGATTAAAGGGTCTTAAAGAATAATGAAATCAGATCGAGATATAATTTTATTTCAAAATTGAAAGAGTCCTACGAATAATTATTATAACAAATTCTGAGAGGGACACTAATTTAAGTGTAATGATTTCAAAAATATTAATGATTTAAAAAGGATCAAATTATCAAAGTTTTGGTATGGAAATTGCAAGAGAAATATGATGGATATCATCAACTATTTTCTCTCTCCTTTTCTATTCCTATTTCGTTATTTCTCTTGTATAGCAATCCACAATTATGGTTTATGTAAACGAGAAAATAATAATAAAAATGACAAAAAGAAGGAGAAACTAGCTTTGTCATTTGCTTGGTATAGAATTGTACAATAAATAAATTTAACTTAAAGTATTGCTCTTAGCTACCCTGTTGCTATCTTGCCAACTAACACCATTTCAACGAGTTTAGAATCACACCATCATCCATGAATAATTCCATATTTTATAAATGGGTAACCACATATTAAGTCACCAAAATGTTTGTGTCGTTTCATTTTAGTCATTCAATTATTCTTTTTAAAAATCATATTATATTTTGATTTTATTTTAATAATTCATCGTTAAAAAATATAAAACTAAAATATAACGTTAAATATAATTTAAAAAAAATTAAGTGATTAAAGTGAAATCACACAAATAATTAGGTGACCCTTTATAAATAAACACCCCCAACCCAAGAGAAAAACAAAACAAATTATCTTTAAGATCTGTTGACAAACTCAAAGTCGAATAATTACATTATGTAAAAGAAAAGAAAAAACAGAGCAAAAGAAATCCTCTGATGAATCTCAAAACACTGAAAACCAGAGAACAGATTATATATATATATATATATATATATATATATATATATACGGCAATTAAAAATTTGCCATTTCTTGCTCTAAATAAGTATATAAAAAAGAGAGAGAAAAAATTAAACCTGGGTTTTATTTTTGTCGGGTTAGTCCTCAAAACCTGTTTTTTTCCAGACAGCATTTCTAACACGACGCAAATCTCTTCCTTTCAAAGTCCTTCCGATTCCTTCATGAACCGAAAACGAAGCCCTTCTCGTCCTTGCCAAGTATTCATGCGGCGGAACCCTTCCTTCGTCATCACCCTCTCCGCCGCCGCCGAAGACGGCATCTTCGTCGGTCTTCCCGTGTTCTCTGTATTCCGCTTTGAGAATCTTGGACCAGTCCGGGATGTTGACCGGCAATGAAGCTGAAGCAGCTGCCATTTGGGGACACCTGTGTTTATTGTTATCATTGATCTGAATCTCCATCTTCTTGGAAACTTTCTTAGACGAAGCTAGTGAACCGGGCAATGGCTTCTTGGGTTCCGAGTTGGTCGTTGTCGGATCATTTGAATTGTTCCAGACATCAACCTCGTCGAAATCGAAGAGATTAAGAGGTTTATCAGATGAAGAGTTGAGATTTGCATCATCAAATTCCATGGTTGGGTAGATATATCTTGGTTTTGAGCCGAAAAACATCTTCATTGATGCCATTTTTGAAACCCCAAAACAAAAAAAAAACCAAAAAACAAAGGAATTAACAACACAATAATATACGAGGGATTTTAAAGAAGAAGAGGAGGAGAAATATTGGCTCTGTCTTGTTTTTAAAGTATTGCTTTGCCTTGCTTCGATCTCTTCTTTGGGGTGATACGGTTGATGATCATCTTGCATTTTATACTAGCGCAGAGGATAAGTTCTCATGAGTAAACGCAACGTAATAAAATATGGAGAGAAAAGTTTCCCATGTTTGCTTCCTCAGGATGTACATGTGGACTTCCCCATTTGATTTTCTCAATTATAGGTTTGATTTCAAGTTTCACAAGGTGATGGATTTTCAACATTCAGAGGATCTATTTTCGAAAGAGAAAATAACATCAGTGACAAAAAATGTCTTATAATATACGAATTTCATCAACTTTTTTTAGATTTGCCAAAATGACCAACAAATTCGTAACGCGATCTCAAATTCGCAACGCGAATTCCAATTTCGCAACTCAGTTTCCAATTTCGCAACACGAATATGTAAATCGCATTGCGATTTTCCAAATTCGCAACGCGAAAGTCAAATTCGCACACAGAAGTCAAATTCGTAACGCGATAGTCAAATTCGCAACGCGAAAGTCAAATGTTTTTACGCGAAACACAATATTAATTTCGCAACACAAATGTAAACATTATTATCGCAAATCATCTCTAACATAAAACCCTAAAGCACAACTCAGTCTCATCTCCATCTCTCACTCTCTACGGCGACATCCGTACCCATCTCCGACGAAATCCGTCCCCATTTTCGACGAAATCCGTTTATCTCCATCTCTCAGAGCAACCCTCACAACCATTCACGGTCAGAAATGAAAAATCAACCACTGATGGTTAGTTTTTTTAATCTCTTATTTTTATTTTGAAATTTGTGTATTATTATTAGATTAACCAGTTCACTGAGACTGTTAAATTCATTCGGTTGTTGCCAATACTGCTAAACTGTTTAGTCTTTAACCCTGTGAAGTTAGTATTTGTCTTTGTTTTGTCTTTTTGTTTTGTCTTTTCGTTTTATCTTTTTGTTGAAGAAACCCTAAATCACAACACGAAAATCGCAACGCGAAAATGAAAATCGCAACACAAAACTAAAATCACGTTGCGAATTTAAGTTTCAGAAACTTCTTTTATTCTGCAAATTGAAACTTGAATGAATTGCATTACTTCAACCAAAAAACAAAGACAAATACTAACTTCACAGTGTTGCTAATTTAAGTTTCAAGATTAAACTACTACTCTTTATGTTGTCCTTGAACCTGCACTAAACCTATATGTTGTCCTTTTAAATGTTTATATAAGTGCTTACTTCTGGAATGTTATCTGATGCATTTTGTGAACTATGATGGAATAATGACTTGGGTGAATATCGTGCTAGTTTGAAACATATTTGGCTTTGTTTTCACTGTTTAATATCATGTCTGTTTATAGTGTATAATTTGTAGTTTTTGATATATCTAACTTGGTATGTTTATTGTTTTTGTAGAAATTTTTTTCGGCTATATTGACCTTAAGGAATAAATTAAGCCTAGCCACTAAAATTGCGTCGACGCTTTCACCTCTACAAAGAAAATTGTTTGAGGATACTTGCTTTGGGCCATGGCTGAAAGTGCAACATACGGGTGGAGATGCTATGTTGACACATTTGTTTCTTCAGACCATGACTAACGATCTACCCGAGGGGGTACAACGTGGTGATGAGGAGATATGGTTTCATTTTCCTCCAGCACCGGCGTATGCTTGTTTTGGGCGGGAGGAGTTTTGCTTAATCACCGGTCTACACTTCGGACACGATGATGTAGGTCGGTACACTAGTCATATCGCCCGCCCATCATTGTTATATCGGGTTTTTCCTGAGCTAGCAAAGTCAAAACCGAGTATACACGTCGACGACTTGAAGAGATTATTTGATAAAGATGGTTTTACCCGGATGGATGACCTTGATGTTGTCCGAGTATGCCATTTATTACTTTTGCATGCTGTCTTTTTAGGCAAAGAGGGCAGACAACCAATCTCTGAGGACCTAATATTATTGGTAGAGGACCTAAATGCATGAAACCTGTTTCCGTGGGGTTCATATCTATGGAAAGCTACCTGGAAGAAGTTGTCGTCTGCCTTTGAGGACCGAAAAAGTTTGCAGGGCGATGGTTCTAAATACACTTTGACAGGCTTTACTTGGGCCTTTAAGGTAATAATTTCTATAATATAATGTTTCCAAAATTATAATTAATTATTTAACAATTACTAATGTTTGTGTATTATATTATTTGTAGATTTGGATATTTGAGGTTTTCCCCAGTATGCGGACATATGCGATAAAAAGATCAAATGATATTCCTAGGGCTATTACCTGGAAGAGGATCCACATGTTGGATTGGGAAGAGTTACTCCCATATACGACGATGAATAATGTAAGTTAACACACAAATAATACCATATAAACAAGTTGATTTCTAGTACAAGTTTAACTTTGTTTGAGCTTTTATATTGTTAGGTGGCCAACTATCCATTACAGAGGCTGGCACCCACAGAGGTTGAGCTTGCCACTGATTGGTGGCAAGCTAGTAAGCGGTTTTTTGATGGGACGGATGATGAGCACCCCCACCTCGAGAGCCATCACTTGATCGGGCCGATTCTACAGCTCGACACCCGGAGCCATCACCTGATCGAGCCTCTTCTCCACCTCCACCATCACCTATTCCATCACATCATCGAGCCTCTTCTCCACCATCACCTCATGATAGGTGACTGACAAAGAGGCCACGACATTTATCTCCCTGTTCTCCACCTCCACGGGATGAGTTAGGGGAATTACTTGATGAGGTCGGTACTTTGCGTCATGAGGTCGGTACTTTACATGAAGATAATGGTGCATGGCGCGATGAGGTTCGATCTTTACGTGGTGAGGTGGATTTTTTACGCGATGACAATGGTGCGCTACGCGGTGAGTTATCTACCTTACGTGATGAGGTTGCCGCTCTACGCGAGATTGTTTCATTGTTGCAGAATGAGGTTAATACTCTACGCAATGAGGTAAATTTGTTTAATACTATACTAAAAATGCAAATAACTTTTTTTTGGTATTATTTATTTATTTATTTACTGATTTATATATTAATTTATTTTCAGCGGCCCGATAAGGTAGATGCTTTACATAGGGTTTTTCTTGCACGATGGGGTTCACGCATCAGACGTCGTACACATATCATTACGTCTCCGTTCACCCCATTAGTGCCAAGACTCCGTAAGAATAAGCCCGATGCACCTATCATCATTCAAGAGGCGCCTCCTATCGTTCAAGAGGCCTCTCTCATCATCGAATAAGCCCCTCCCACCGTTCAAGAGTCCCCTTTCATCGTTCAAGAGTCCCCTTTCATCGTTCAAGAGGTCTTGTCTGCCGTTCAAGAGCCCGATTCACATGGCGTCATAAGTCGACATATTGATAAACCCCCTCCCGTGCCCGATATGATGGATGTGAGTTGACTTTCGTATGTGCTACTGGCCAGTACTATTCCTCAGCAGGAGAGGGAAACACTACCAGAAACAATTACAGATAATACCCTTTGGGCTAAGACCGCAGTTGATTTTTATCTACATGAGCAGAGCAAGGGGTGTTATTTTGACCTATGCCAAATTGACGATGCTATTCATTTGTTTCTTGATCGGTTTTGGTGGGGTATTTTATTAGGGGTTGAAGATAATGGCTACCTCGAAGGGGTGGTAAGTATTATATTCTTCTTATATTGCATTTTGATTAATTTTTTAAAATTATTAATAAATTCACTAATATATTTATTTTTTTATAAAACAACATATTGATGCATGGATGTCACGTCTTCTAATAATAAGGAAATTGAAGAAAAGAGGTACTCGATGGACTATTATGTTGACGTCTTTTCACGCAGCTCACTTGAAGGATCAGAGAGATGTTTTATATAAGTTGGCTAATGGAAAAGCTAAACTTTATCCTGCATGGTGGGAGGTCGATAAGGTTAGTATTTATTTTTTTTGAATATTTTAAAGGTTTTCATAAATTTTATTTGATGTGCGCAATCATTTATGATTGCAGGTGTTTATCCCTATTTTGGAACGTCGTCATTGGCTTCTCGTCGAGCTTCAGCTCCCATCCCTGAAGACAATGGTATATGACAGCATGTTGAATTACATACCATTGTTTAATTTGAGAGATATTATTACAAAGGGATGGAGCGATCATTTGGCTAAATACTTGAATGCGATTGATTATTGGAAAAATTCTGGAAACAAGAAGCCAAAGAAGTTCAAAATTACAATTATTAGAGACGAGACTGCGCCACAAAAAACGCAGGGAGCCAGAGGGGATCGTGGTCCTCTCGTATTCTTGTGCTTGGAATGTTTGACGACAGGAAGTATACAGTATCTACCTCCCACATATAGAGATAGAGATGCAGTAAGCTTGTGGTTTCGGCAATATATGGTCAGATCGATATATGCGAGACGTTGCCTACCTGCATCCGCGTGCTGAAAGTTGTATATAAACAATTGATAAGTTTGAGCAAGTGTTGTTAACATATATACTCTTTAATTGGTTTAAAAATATTTGGTTAAGTACCTATAATTCAGTAATTTACTGTTTGTTGGTTTTCGATGTGTAGAAAGTGTTGTTTGAGCAAATGTTTGGTTTCAGCAGGTTAATCCTGAAGTGAGCTGCGTGAAATGTATTTGTGCATAAACAACAGTCTGGGGTACACTTTTTTTTCTTTGTTTAATTGAATTTTACATTGAAAGTTGATTTGTTTAATTGATGAGGAAATAAGATTTATTTTTTGATTAATTTATTTATAAAATTTGATTTGTTTAATTTGATTTGTAAATAAGAATTATTTTTTTGCTTGTTTAATTGATTTGTAAAAGTTGATTTGCTGTTTCTAAAAAATTCAATCTGCATTATGTTTGAAGGCAAAAAAGACCTGTTGAAGGTACAAATTCGCAACGCGAAAGTTAAATTCGCAATGCGAAAGTCAAATTTGCAACGTGAAAGTCAAATTCGCAACGCTTATTTCGCGTTTCGATAGTCAAATTCGCAACACGATTTTCGGTTTGCAAATTTAACTTTTGCGTTGATCGCAACATACAACATCAAGGTATATACAACATCAAACACATTCCAAGCTATAAATACAAGCTAAAGACACTTGAAGAAGCAAGAGAACAACTATCCAAAAAATCAAACACAAGAGAAAATCCCAACGTGATCAACTGAACAGATCATATCAATGTTCAAACTCAAGTTGTAGATTTTGATTTCCTTTTGCTTGGCACCATATGAGATTTGGATTTTGATTTCCTTTTGCTTGGCACCATATGAGCTTTGGATTTTGATGAGCATCGGAAGCATTTCGGACTTATGATTTGGGTGGTACTCAGAAGCATTTCGGACTTATTATTTTTGTTATTATTACAAGTTGTAGCCCTCAATTATCGGGATTTTTAGTTATCATTTGTTGCATTTCTCGTATACCACCCAGATCATACGCCCGAAACATTTATGACGCTTTAAAGTTGACCAAAAAATATGATGGTCGGGATTTCCCTCGTGTTTAAAGTTGGAAAAAAAATTATACATACAATATAATCAAACCAAAACATACATACATAACAAATTTATACATAACAATGTTCAAATAATGTACCCACAAAAACGAAATTAATCCGATGAAAAAGGGTTATTTCTAACGAAGTCCGGAACATTATTTTTCCAAATAATGTACCCATAACAATGTTCAAATAATGTACCCACAACAATGTTTAATTGATTTGTTGTTTAATTTTCAATCAACATTATGTTGAAGGTAAAAAAAACCTGTTGAAGGTAAATTCACAACGCGAATGGTAAATTCACAACGCGAAATAAGCGTTGCGATAGTCAAATTCGCAACGCAAAAGTCAAATTCGGTTTGCGATTTCGCGTTGCGAATTTGACTATCGCAACGCTTATTTCGCGTTGTGAATTTGACTTTCGCGTTGCTTATTTCGTGTTGCGAATTTGACTTTCGCGTTGATCGCAACATACAACATCAAGGTATATACAACATCAAACACATTCCAAGCTATAAATACAAGCTAAGGACACTTGAAGAAGCAAGAGAACAACTATCCAAGCAATCAAACACAAGAGAAAATCCCAATATGATAACAACTAAACAGATCATAGCAATATTCAAACTCAAGTTACTAATGAATGTTTAACTGAAAATGTATGCATTCACACATAAAATACACATAATACAACGTTTGCATTTAAAAATCACCTAAGTTAATAAGTCCCAAAAGGCGAAGCCGGTTGTGATTGGGATTTTGATTTTGATTTCCTTTTGCTTGGCACCATATGAGCTTTGGATTTTGATGAGGATCCATATTTTGGTAGAGGAAAAGATGATTGTGATGGCACTGGTGATCCACAGGTCAACCTTGTATGACCACTTTCTTTGCACCGACTACATGTCGATATCCTCTTCTCTTCACCCTTAGACGGTATATGATCGTGATTTTTTGGTCGGCCAGGTAGCCTGTTGTCCATGACTGGTGGCAAAATTATTTGTAAGTCATCTGGTATGTCCCACTCAGAAGGATATAGACATGGGTAGACAATCTCGACATAAGTCTGTCGATATACTTCTGTAGTGTTGCAATCCATAGCGTATGCGCTTGAATCATCTTGGTTTAGATGAAGAGCAACTTGTATAACATGGCCACACGGATAACTAGATGTTTTCCATTTCTTACAACTACACGTCTTTGCATTTAAATCGATAAGCCCATTTAAGTTATTATCCAATACTTCAAACAAAGTGTTTGAACATGGTTCAACTCTCCAGGACGTTGACTTCACAACACGTTTCGTTATCTTTTTTTCAGTCCATGGTGTAACACAACGTTCCAATGTTCCTGTAAATTTAAATAAATAATACTTAGTAAAATATATGATAAGTTACGAATTTAAAGAAATAATACATGCATGGTTTCTTTTCTTGTAGTACCACTGTTGAATAGAGGCTCGAAAAAACTCCATTAACATAGTAATGAGTAATTTCCGGGAATGACGACTTAGAGCGTTGATTGATTCTGCACTATTAGACATCATGAAACCATATCTTGCTCCAAATTGATGTACTCTTGACCATCTTTCAAACCCGACATCTTCGAGTGTTTGAGCACATTGAGGCAAAACACGTCTTAAACAATTTATATGCTTATTAAAATCCACTTCCCGATAAGCTTTTACAGCCTTCCAGTATGTCCATTTGTGATTTTTTATACCAGCAGACCTTGATTTTAGATTTCTGTACAAATGAACACCACAAAGTCCATGAAAAGCATCTGGGAAACACCTTCTAACAGCGTTGTCAATTGAGTTTGCCCTATCGGATATGATTGTCAGATTGCTAATAGGACCTATGCAATCCCTAAGATGCCCCATAAACCATGTCCATGAATCAGAGGTTTCAGATTTGCCAACCCCGTAAGCTATTGGCAGTATCTCATTGTTAGCATCCATGGCTACTGCTAATAAGTTTACTCCAAGGTATCGACCTTTCAAATGTGCTCCATCAACTATAATAATTGGGCGCATGCAAGTAATAAACGAACGAATCTACAAAATCATATACACAAGAAATATAATCATTTAAATGTGAAAGCATGCAACTAACAAAAATGAGTCAACAAAATTATAATTATTTACTAACCGCAGCACCAATGGCGATAAACAGCAACTCAAAGCGTCCATCTCTATCTGTTTTGATATGAGTTACCGACCTAGGATTTTTCAACTTTAAATTGTGACAATAAGCCGGCAGTTGGGCAATCGATGATTCTGGCGACCCCCTCAACAATTCCAAGGCATAACATTTGGCTCTCCAAGCTTGAGAATATGAGATACTAATCTTGAACAGAGCATTCATGTCAGTCATAATTTCATGTCCCCGATATTCCTTTTCATTCAAAAACATTAACTCAGCCAGAAAACCACCCAACACCTTTTTGTTTGCCTGTCTATGGTGAGGAAAAACTTGGGTTCTTGAACATGTATGTTTATCAATAAAAGTCCTAACTTGAAACATTTCACAATCTTTTATCATCTTTGCAATCATACGCTATGTACAGTTTTTGTCAATCATACACCTTATTTCGGAACGATCTTTACTTGATTTGTTAACTCTTAGTTGATAGCCATCTTCCACGTATTTCGTATACAAAGCTATCTTCAAGTCTTCCTTTGTATCAAAACAATCATCTTTCTTGATACGAATAACTTTTGTGTAACAATCAACTGATATCTTACCAAATCTTCTTTCGGTATCTGAAGTAATTCTGGCATATTCCAGTTATACTCCCGTGGCATTTTCTTCTTTTTCATTTCTTCGGGGACTTCTTCTTCTTCTTTTTCTTCTTCAGGGTTATATGAATTACAAAATGGATGTTTAACATGTTCATTCACAGTCGTAACTTCCTCCTCATTATCATTAACAACATCTTCCTTGGCAACGGCTGTTTCATCATCAAAATTCGGGTATTGACCAATATCAAAATAATTACATGCAGGGTTTGTTTCTTCTTCCATCACATCATCGAAATCCGAGTATTGACCAAGATCAAAGTCCGGGTATTGACCAATATCAAATTTTGAATACTGACTAGTACTCACAATTTTTTCTGTTGGCTCATAATCGTCTAACTGGTCAATACGAAAACCGGAATTTCGTGCTGAAAGTTTATTGGGATTTGGATTAGGAAAAGGTTGTGGGTTTTGAGATTGTGTTTGATATTGTGTTTGGTATTGGAAATGCGGTGAAACAAAATTTGCTTGGTAATGAAATTGTGGTGGAATCATTAAATTTTGGGTTGAAGAGCTTAGTTGATTGCTACCCGCTACTGACCCAACTTCGCTACTTCTAGGTTCAACAACATACAATGTAATATCATCTTCTTGCGAAACACTAATGTAAGCAATGAATCGTTCAACATCTTCATTGTCGATTAA
Organism: Hibiscus syriacus; assembly: GCF_006381635.1. Taxonomy (NCBI): domain Eukaryota; kingdom Viridiplantae; phylum Streptophyta; class Magnoliopsida; order Malvales; family Malvaceae; genus Hibiscus; species Hibiscus syriacus. Next base: position 56,417 of record NW_024061876.1, read on the forward strand.
TAAATAAACTTTACCTTTTCTCAGATAAGATAGCCTAAATCCACTTAGAGGCTCTAAATTCAATTTCTTTGCAACACGTAACATTAGAGTTTCATAAGTTAATTTTTTTAATGACAGTTTTAGTTGAAGATTCATGGGTAAAGGCACATATTGTAAAACACCACGAACATTCTCCCATGACCCTCCAAAACACAAATCTATCCAAACATGATCAACATTAGATGATTTCATTCTAAAAATTGTAAATTAATTTAATAAACAAACGAGCTATAAACTAGATATCATCACTAACTTAGAGAAAAACACACATTTATTAAGTTGATAGTTGATAATTTGGGAGAGAAATCATTGAAAAAGTATATAGAAATAAAATTATGTAAAAAAAATAGAGATGGAGAAGGATGTCGTTGGATATAGGAACGGATGTCACCGGAGAGAGTGATAGATGGAGATGGAATGAATTGCGATTTAGGGATTTAGGTTATGAGTTGCTGTTGCTGCATTGTTATATACCCAAAACATTTGTGTTGCGAAACTAAAACCTGTTGCGAATTTGAAATTCAGTTGCGAATTTGACTATCGCAACGCGAATTTGGAAAATTACAATGCGATTTACATATTTGCGTTGCGAAATTGGAAACTGGGTTGCGAAATTGGAATTCGCGTTGCAAATTTGAGATCGCGTTGTGAATTTGTTGGTCATTTTGGCAAATCCAAAAAAAGTTGGTTAAATTCGTATATTATAAGTCATTTTTGGTCAATGAGGTTATTTTCTCTTTTCGAAATGGCTAATCAAGAGAATGCCGTGTGGATGGATTACACAAGGAGATATTTTTTTATCAATAGATGAATATGGACCTGGCAAACTTGAATCGGTCCTGATTGCTCGACCTAATATTTGATATTAACCTGAATATGATAATTAAATTTGATCTGATATCCGACTCATACTCAATCCGAACCATACTCGATTCAAAATTTAGCGAAATCGAAATCAACTAAAACCGAAATTAACAAGAACCAAAAGCAACTCGAACCGAAACTAACTCGAACCGAATTTTAACCCGATCCAAATTTAAACCGACCAAAAACAACCAAAACAAATTGAAATTGATAAAAGTTATTAAACTATAAAAGTTATTTTCAACAATAAATTAATTTAAATAAAATTGATAATTTATTAAAATTATTAGATTTATAATAAAATAATAAAAAGTTTAAGAGGAATATAAAAGTAAGAATCTAATTGTAAGATTAAAAACAATAATAAATAAAGTTTACTTATCTTACTTGTTATAAAATATTATATTTATAATAAAATAATAGAAAACAACTAAAACAAAGTAAATAATATATTTATAATAAAAATAATATAAATTTTATTTATGTTACGACTAAAACTTAACAAATAAAGTTATGTATTATTTTTTAAAATTTAATAAAAATATTAAATTTATAGTTGGAAATAAAAATTTTAATTAAAAAATTATTTTTTATCAAATAGTTCTCATTATAAACTTTTCATATGATATCAATATAAAATTTGATAACAAATTCTAACACGTATTATATGATCATATTTGTGTCAAATTATTGATTTATCATCTCTAAATGATGGTTTAATTCAAAATATTGAACGATTGAGAATTGAAATTAAGCCTAAATGATAAAATTAACAAAAAAAAGAAGACATATTTTTACAAGTATATATCAATTATTCTATATATACTTGATTTTGATTAGATTCATAATCAGTTCAACCCTAATTGACTTGATCTAAAGGTTGACCTAACCGAAAATCAACCGACTCAATATTGACCGACCCGAAATCTAACTAATCTGGTATTAACCCGACCAAAAAATCAACTGATCTGGTATTGACCCGACATGATATTGACCCGATCTAAAAATCAACCGATCTGATATTGATTCGAACCGGAAAACAACCGATTTAATAATTACTCGACCTGATACATGATCCGATTCACCTTACACTCGAACTAGATATGAACCAGATCCGATCTGAACAAAATTAAATCGAATTTAATCTAGACCTGAAATTACCAACCCGAAATGACCCGACCCAAATTCGATCTGAATGACCTGTTTGCCATCTCTAACCGAAAAAGAATGAATGGTCAGAGAGGTTGATGAGATTGAGGCCAAGAGAGTGGCAGTTTGTGATTCAACGTTGGGGATGGTGATAATGATAGGTTTAAGGTTTGAAAATCTGGGACCAAGGACTAGGGTTTACGAATAAAATTGAAGATTTTTTTAAATTTTAAATATTACATAGTATAATTAAGTTTTGATAAAAATACATGTCATCACTATACATTAATAAAATAAGCTACATCATCGGGCTGTTAGTGAAAAAATGGACGAGCGATCAAAACAATCTAATGTCAAAAGTTCAATAAGTAAATTGGAAAAATTGAAAGTGCATTAAGTAAAATAGGAGAGATTAAAATTCAGTGATGAAATGTGTAATTTACCCCTAAAATAAGTATAATTACTAATATTTTTAATAAGTAACGTATGTCTTGAACGAAAATAAATAGAGTATTCGATAAATTATTGTAAATCATTTGTATAATGTTTGTTTATTACATTAAATAGATGAATATGAATAATATTTTTATGTTCATTTAATACAGGAGCAAACAAAAATAAATGTGTGTATGATTCGTTTATGTTCATGAACAAACTTATATAATAGCTCGTTTATTGACTAATTTATAATCTCGTTTACTTAGTTATCCTTTTTCATTTTATTTTTCTATATTTTAAATATCGGTGAATGTAGGAATTAAATTAAACAAATTGTTATTTTGAAGTTCAAAATATGAAGTCTAAAAAAATTAAGGATTAATGGTGTAAGTTTTTTACTAGTAAATAGAAGTAAAAAAAAGAGTATTGATCTTGTATACTTTGTTTTATTTTATTTAATTTTTTGATTGTTTATTTAGCTAATATTTTTGAACATATGAATAAATACATTTATGAACATTAAATGAACATATAAACAAACTTACGAACGTGTTCGAAAATAATAAATGAGTTGAATACGAACACTTTTAAAATTAAACAAACAAATACAATACTAAAAATTTAAGGGTAAACTACACTGATAATCACTTAACTATTTCTCAATTTCATTTTGACCATTGATATTTCAATTTAATCAATCAAACCACCCAACTATTTAAATATTTCAATCAGACCACTAACCGTTAACATTTAACGAAGATGGTGATGTGATAATTAATAAAATTTGATAATTATACAATTAGTCTTCAATACCTACATATTCTATCAATTTAATCTTAATCTTAATTTAAAAATTAACCTCCAATTTGAAGATGCCACATGGAACCACATGATTGGATAGTTTTTTTATTTAAGTTTAATATTTTAATTAGATAAATTTTCCTTCCAATCAAGTGACACCCCTATTTAAAAGGAAAGCACAAATTTAAAAGAAATACCCCCTAGAGGATTCAAACCAATTATCAATGGAATACATGGAAATACCTCAACCACTGAGGTATACCAAGCAATTGTTAGTTAATGACAACATTTGTATATTTTATTTTAGATATTGATAAACCAAAAGTAAATAATAAGAAAACCTAAACTCTGAACCCAAACTCTAACATTCAAAGGAATCACTATAACCACCAAGGTAAATCATTTAGCTAAATGAATAAATACATATGTTAATTTTAGTAGTAACATACATCTAATGAATAAAATGTTGATTTATTAATTAAGTAATGTTAAATGCATATATTAAAATATTAAATAAAAGTAGTTTATTAGTTGAATTAATACTGATAAATATAAATTCATAAACACTAATATATATATATATATTATTTTTATTTCAGTACAAGTCTACATACAATTCTTATAAGCCCACTGCCAAGCTCAACTACAAAACAATCCAAAAGACAAACCCAAGAGTGAGTCTAAAATTTATAAAACAATGACCCATTAAAAGTGACCTAGCAGAGGAGGCCAATGCATGTTGACCCAAGTCCAGCTAGGGTTTCCACCTTAGCTAAGAATCGCAAAACTTTAGGACCGTTAGATTTGTTTCCCCATCTAAAGGTCCAAATCTAAAATCATGAAGTATATAGGGTTTCAAGAGAGTTTGTGGTGTCGCATCACCAAAGTTGTTTGATCATGCTCAGATCAATGGCTTAGATCAGAAGATACAAAGACTTGGGTTTATGAAACCCTAGCTGTCGTCGTCTCTATTAGCCTTCAACCGTTGGATTTAAATGTTGATCAAATAGTCTACATGCAACCAACAGATCAGACGATCCATCTACCAGTATCTGATGCGTGTGCGACCATCCAAATTCTTCACACTCTAATAATGATGTTTCCCTCAATGACGCTATAACACCCTAAACTTGATTGTGCCAAAAGTGCCATAATGTGTTATCGAGGCAACCTGTTGAGTTAATCGATCAACGGAATCGACCAAGAGGGGGGGTGAATTGGCAATTAAATATTTCGTGGAAGCTTTTGCAGAAAAATTAAAAGTAATTGCATAGCGATTTACAGTGGTTCGACTTTCTCAAACAAAGTCTACGTCCACTACCTTAGCTATCCACACTAAGGATTTTCCAACAAATTCACTAATTTGTTCTTTCTTTTGAGGCCAAAGAGATAACCTTACAAAATCCCTCAAGAGTATACCCCAACTCTTGAGAACACTCTTTTTCCCAAAGAGAAGATTACAAATTTGCAAACTTACAAGAAAACCTCACAGGGTAAGATGTTTGCACAATTCTAGAACAAGAAAAGAACACTCAAAGATAATTACAAATGAGCACAAATGGTGTTCTTGAAAGCAAAATGAATATTGAAAGGAAAATTGGCTTGATTTGCACAAACTTGGTGTTTGATGCTTTCTCTCTTGTTTCTCTATGATTTCTTGTTGATCAAGGGCTTCAGAACTTGTTTAAATACACCTTGAATCTCTTCTGAACGTTGGGGATGATTAGTGAAGATCATATAGCCGTTTTAGTGTGAAAACAATTAATAAAACAGTTTGGAGCGTGGGGGGAATCGGTACCCCCTATGGGGAATCGGTTCCCTAAGTGTAAAATTCAAATATTTCGACCATTGAACAGGGGGGAATTGGTACCCCCTATGGGGGAATCAGTTCCCTCCGAGCATTCTGGAAATCTCAGAGCCAAACCATTCAGGGGGAATCGGTACCCCCTTGGGGGGGAATCGGTTCCCTCTGAGCAATCTGGAATTTTTGGCTTTGAAATGGTTCGAAATACTTTGAAAGATTATTTTGAAATTGTTTTAAGATTAAAACTTAATTTTACACTTAAGTAAGGATTAAAAATGATTTTTGAAATATTTTTAGTAATGTTTTGATATTCGAATAATTATATCGAATATACTTAGAAAATCATTTTGCAAAATCTTAAAATTCATTTAACTTAATTTGTTATATCGAAATATCAAAATGTTTTCAACAATCTCCCCCTTTTTGATATAACAAAACATTTTAGTAATTTTAAGATTTTGAAATCAAGTTTTGAAATTACTCCCCCTTACTTTAACACTTCTCCCATTTATCATTTTAAAAACACACTTAAAACACACTTCTCCCCCTTTTTGTTAAATCAAAAAGATTCAAATAAACGTGAAAAATATTAAGCCAATTGATTAGGTATATGTATGCATAAGCTGCTAAGATCACAATTAAGAGAAACGTTAGCCATTAGTTCCGTAATCAATATTCATAAATAATGTGATATGGCAAAATTGGTCATATTGCTAATAATGATGTAAATGATGCAATAATAAATAAATCACACCAAACATATAAGTTCAAACCATCCATAAATCCAAACAAATTCACAATCCTCAAATTCAAACATCCCAAAATATTCAAAATGTTAAAACAATAAGTTTGGAAAACAAAGTAAAACATTTAATCATATATCCGGATTAGGAGGAGGAAAACGAGCTCGCATAGCGGCCATTTCGTTAGTGAGGTCATTAATACGTGCGTTGGTTGCTTCCTTATTTGCACGCATTTCCCGAAGAATTTCTAATTGTTGAGCTCCCATTATGGATAAATGGGACTCTATAGAATTAAAGCGCGAATCCATGGTCGCATATCGGTAATCAAATGTCTCCATAAAAGATTGAAAATATGGAGGCATTTGAGTCGATTGTTGTGCTTGCTCTTCGGGCTGCTCCTCGGCCTGCTCAGGTTCATCTTCAGCTTCATCGATGTCTCGCATTAGTTGCTCAAGCTCGAGATCTTCGTCAGCTTCGGGTGGAGCTTGTGAAGAACTAGCTCCCGGAGTAGTTGCAGAAGATCGAACCCATTCCCCGGTTTCCTTATCCTTAATCCATCCCGCTCTCGTTAAGGAAAGAAGGTTAATTTGTTTCTTAAGAAGAGAAAAACGGCATCTAGACCGACTCTAAGCCCAGCTTTGGAAAACAGATTACTCAAAATACAACCGTAAACAAGAGATGAACAAAGTTTTTTATTAGGAACAAGATTTACGGTTTCAATAATTTCAGCAAAAATAATATGAGGTAGGTTGATTTTAATATTGTTTTCGAAACAATGTAACCACCAAAGATATAAGGCTCTAAGAGTAGAATAACGACCTCCAGATGGTCGAAACCACCAAGAAATCATTAGATGAAGAAAACGTTCATGAAGGTCTAGGACACTTGCACTATCCCTTCTTTTATAACGAGATCCTAAAACCTGTTTTTCATTTGAAATCCCTTCATTATCTAATCCGAATGTATTGGCTATGTAAGCCGAGTCAATATATAAGAATTGTCCTAAAAAGGTAGGAACGAATTCCTATGGTTTCGGTTTCAGTTTGGTCTTTAACACAAACGGCATTAGAATAGAAAATACGAACAAGTTGATGGTAAACGATGGGTTCAAGGTCAAAGAGTTTATCAAATTTCCACTCTTGTAAAAGTGGAAGATATTTAAAATTGATAGCTAACATAGCTTGACGAGAAGGAATACGTTCTTCCCGGATTTTGTAAGAGTCGAAATATTGAAAATACCAAAAACGATGATTTCTAGGACCAGGATGATTGAAACACGAATTTTGGATAGTCAAATTAGGATCAATAGGATTAGGATTAGAAATTGGAATAGGTGGAGGATTTGGAGGTGGATTTGGTTGTCGGTGTGAACGACTAGATGAAGACCTAGCACGTTTAGGATTAGACATGGTGAAGGAAATCGGAATAGATTGGATAACCTGCAATTTTAAAAATAAATGTATGCAATTCAATTAATCCCAAAACTCAATTGAGTCCTCAATATTTCAAGGTTCTCTAAATCAATCCTAATGGACAAAGTTTTTGAAAAACTTTTTTTAAAAAAATATGGTTTTGAGAAACAATATATGTATAGTTTTCATAACAATAACATAATTTAATAAAAACACAATGATTTGAAAAACAACAATATTTTTTTTAATTTCAAAAATTTAAAATTTTTGGAAAATTTTTGTGTTTTTGATGAAATTAGTTGTAACATCTAGTTTCTAATCACTAAACAATCAATGCCCGATCACTATTTCAACCTAGAACTAATTAAAACTAATCATATGTTCAAAATCAATGAAATAGAGAGTTTAGAAAAATTTACCTTGAAAGATGAAGATTGAGGGGATTTAGATGTTGTTTGCACGATTTTAATGATGATTGCAAGTTTAGGAGATGATATTTGAAGTGATTTCTGATTAAAATCAATGATTTGAGGCAAGAATGGAGATTTGAGTGTTTGAGGGAGAGAAATGGCGGAAGGGGTTTTGGGGTTGTGGGTGTTCTTGCCCGATTTTAACAGAACCCCAGGGGGTATCGATTCCCCTGTGGGGGGAATCGGTTCCCCTTCAAAGGGGGAATCGGTTCCCTCATGGGGAGATCGATTCCCTCTGCACCAAAATGCTAAAATCCGACTTTTAAGCACATAAAATGCTAAATTAATCTTCTCTAGTGGTATAGGCAACTCATATATTGAAAAATAATTATGTTCAAACAATTAAATTAATCTTTAAACATTATTTGAACATAAAATTAATTTTCACTAAGAATCATAAACTCCCCCTAACTAATAGCAAGAATGCAATCAAAAATTATTATTATAAGCATTTTTCAGTATTTATTAAAAGTGCTAAATTATTTTAAACACTAAGTGAAGATAGGTTAGTTAAACCTAATTCTCTTCTAAGTGTCCAAAACCTTTCCTTGTCTAAGGGTTTTGTAAAGATATCCGCTAATTGATGCAAAGTATCAACATATTCTAGAACTACATCTTCCTTAGTGACATGGTCTCTAATGAAGTGATGTCTTATTTCAATGTGCTTAGTTCTAGAGTGTTGGATGGGATTTTTAGTGAGAAAATAGCACTAGTATTGTCACACTTGATAGGAATGGTACCTACTTCAATTCCATAATCAAAAAGTTGTTGTTTCATCCATAAAACTTGTGCACAACAACTACCGGCTGAAATGTATTCCGCTTCAGTGGTAGATAATGCAACACAATTTTGTTTCTTTGAAAACCAAGAAATCAGCATATTTCCAAGAAATTGGCAAGTACCGAGGTGCTTTTCCTATCTAATTTGCATCCTCATAATCCGCATCAGAAAAGGCATGCAAGCTAAAGCTAGAGTCTCTAGGATACCAAAGTCCTAAACTAGGAGTGTCCTTAAGGTATCTAAAGATTCTCTTAACAGCTAGTAAATGTGATTCTTTAGGACATGATTGAAACCTAGCACACAAGCAAACACTAAACATAATATCGGTCTACTTGCAGTTAGATAAAGCAAAGAGCCAATCATTGACCTATATAATTTAACATCTACACATTTACCTCCTTCATCTAAGTCAAGCTTTGTTGAAGAGCTCATTGGAGTATTATGAGGTTTCCCATTTTACAGTCCAAACTTCTTGAGCATATCTTTGACGTACTTAGCTTGATTAATGAAGATGCCATCTTTTCTTTGCTTGATTTGGAGTCCCAAGAAAAATGAGAGCTCCCCCATCATGCTCATCTCAAACTCACTTTGCATTAGCTTAGAAAATTCTTGGCAAAGAACATCATTAGTAGAACCAAATATTATATCATCAACATAAATTTGAACTACTAATAAATCTTTACCTTTTCTCTTTAAAAACAATGTAGTGTCAACCTTTCCTTTTAAAAAACCTTTTTCAATTAAAAAATTTGACAATCTTTCATACCAAGCTCTAGGAGCTTGTTTTAAACCATAAAGAGCTTTTGTAATTTTAAAACATGATCCGGAAAATTTGAATCTTCAAAACCTGGAGTTGTTCCACGTACACTTCTTCTTTTATAAAACCATTTAAAAATGCACTTTTAACATCCATTTGATATAATTTAAATTCATTGAAACATGTAAATGCTAATAACATTCTAATTGCTTCCATCCTAGCTACGGGAGCGTATGTTTCATCATAGTCTATGCCCTCTTCTTGAGTATAGCCTTGAGCAACAAGTCTAGCCTTGTTCCTCACTATATTACCACTTTCATCAAGTTTATTTCTAAAAACCCATCTAGTACCTATAGTAGATTTATTACTAGGCCTTTCAACTAATGTCCATACTTTACTTCTCTCAAATTGATTTAATTCTTCTTGCATAGCCATAATCCAATGTTCATCTTTTAATGCTTCTTTGATGTTGTTAGGCTCTATGCATAAATAAATGCAACATAATTACAGATATTTCTAAGAGAAGATCGAGTAGTTACCCCTTTTGATGGATCACCTATAATTTCACACTCCTTGACATAGTTGTACTCTCTTGGAAAAGATACTTCCCTTTCTTCACTGGTTGGATTCTCGAGGGGATCATGAGTTTCTCATCTTTTTTTCTTCTTTGATGATGATTCTCCAACGTCATGTCTAACGTCATTTGCTTGTACAATACCTACATCATCATTAACAGAAGAATCCTTCCTCGGAAGGGGATTATCATCGAAAACAACATGTATAGACTCTTCTACAACTAAAGTTCTTTTATTAAATACACGATAAGCTTTAGAATTTAAGGAATAACCCAGAAAAATTCCTTCATCACTTTTAGCATCAAATTTGCCAAGGTTTTCTTTACCGTTGTTTAAAACAAAACATTTACATCCAAAAGGATGAAAATAGCTAATGTTAGGCTTTTTATTTTTGAGAATTTCATATGGAGTTTTCTTTAAAATTGGCCTAATCATTACTCGATTTACAACATAACAAGCGGTATTTGTGGCTTCCGCCCAAAAATATTTTGGCAAATTATTTTCACAAGCATGGTTCTAGCATTTCTTCTAAAGTTCGATTTTTCCTCTCAACAACTCCATTTTGTTGAGGGGTTCTAGGTGCTGAAAAATTATGGCTAATACCATTAGAATTACAAAACTCAATAAATCCAAGATTTTCAAATTCAGTTCCATGATCACTTCTAACACTAGTGATAGAGTAACCTTTTTCATTTTGGATTATTTTTGAAAATGTGATGAAATTTTCTAATGCTTCATCTTTAGTACTTAAGAATAGAACCCAAGTGTATTAGAATAGTCATCTACCAAGACAAATGCATATTGTTTTCCTCCCAAGCTAGTAGTTCTAGTTGGCCCAAAAAGATCTAAATGGATCAATTGTAATACTCTACTAGTTGATACATCATTAATAGATTTAAAAGAAACTCGTTTTTGTTTTCCTTTAGCACAAGCATCACAGATTTTATCATTATCAAATTTAAGCTTAGGCAACCCTCTTACTAAGTCTCCTTGAATTAACCGTTGCAAAACACTCATACTAGCATGACCTAGTCTCCTATGCCATAACCAACTATCATGCTCATCCTTAGCAACTAGGCATAAATTAGTCATATCAATAGAATCTAAATGCACCATGTAAATGTTTCCTATTCTATGACCAACAAGCATAATCTGATTAGATGCAATGTCAATGACTTTACAACCATTAATTTCAAATAAGACATCGAATCCTTTATCGCATAATTGACTAATACTCAATAGATTATGCTTTAATCCATTCACATATAAAACATTCTTAATTTGTATGGAAGAGGTATTACCTATTGTACCAATACCTTCAATGTGACCTTTTGAATTGTCTCCAAAAGTCACTTCTCCTCTATTTTTGGAGTTAAGCTCAATGAACCAGCTTTTGTCTCCGGTCATATGTCTTGAGCATCCACTATCAAGGTACCATGAATTTGAATTTGTTTCCGTGCCTTGTAGCAATGCTCCTTTCCCTACAAACATAGATTAATTTTTGATTTTTGGTACCCAAATTCTTTTGGGTCCATATTCATTAGTTTCCAAAATCCTAGTCCCCTTAGGTATCCATTTGTGTAGGATATTTTTATCTTTAGTAGTAATGAGTTCTTTAGGAACCCACATACTTCTAATGATTTTTCCATTAGAGGTTCTTTGGGGACCTCTATGATTGTAGTTTCTAAAACTTTTTCTAACAAAGTTGGATTTTGAATTTCCACCTTTTTCAAAATGTTTTGTTCCAACTTTATCAAAAGAAGTTTTAAGATCATCAATTTTCTTTTGATGATCATCATTGATCTTTGAAAGTAAATTTTGCAAATCTAAATTTTTCTTTTCAAACTCTTCTAGTTTGATTTGCAAATCTTTGATTTTACTTTCAAGATCGTTGTTGGTTTGGATATGAGTTTGTTTTCATTTTTCAATTTTGAAACATCATTTTTATATTTTAAAAACAATTTCTCATAATCCGAAGCCAACCCATTGTACTCCTCAAATAACTCATCATAAGATAAATCATCAAAATCGGATGAGTTAGAGGTTACCTTAGAATCTTCCCCGAATGCCATCAAGCACAAGTTTGCTACTTCTTGTTCCTCTTCATCGGAACTTTCTTCATCGCTCCATGTAGCCACATGAGCCTTGTGCTTATTCTTTGATTGACCCTTTTTCTTCAATTGTGGGCAATCATATTTGACATGCCCTGGCTTTTTGCATTCATAGCAAATGATTGGGTCCTTCTCTTTTGGTTCATTTTTGAGGCCTTCGTTTCGTTTGAATTTTCTTCCTTGGTAAAGTCTCATCATTTTTCTGAACCGTTTGGCAAACAATGCCATTTCCTCGTCATCATCATCATTATTAGAATCACTCTCATCTTTTGTGGATTTGAGAGCAACTCCAATATTTTTCTTCTTCTCTTTTCCTTTGGTGTCTCTTCAACTTTATCAAGGTCCACCTCATCTTCAAGCATCATCTCATGAGTGAGGAGTGAACCGATAAGTTCTTCAAGAGTTAAGGACGATAGGTCCTTAGACTCGATGTTGTCGTCTTCTTTGATTGCCATGATTTTGGGAGGGAGTAGACTAACTTCCTCACAAGCTTTTCATTTGAGATGATCTCTCCATATGATTTGAGACCATTGACAATCGTTGAAAATCTATCCGTCATAGCTTTGATGTCTTCATTTGGTTTCATCCTGAAATTTTCATAGCTATGCGTTAGAATACTAATTTTTGATTTCTTTACCTCATCTGTACCTTCATGTGTGACTTGAAGCTTGTCCCATATTTCTTTGGCGGTTGTACATGATGAAACTCTTCCGTATTCATCTAGTCCAAGAGCACAAAAAATAATGGATGGCTTTGGAGTTGAGCTGGAACATTCTTGTCTCTCCTTCACTCCAACCTTGGATGATTGAGAGGTTTGATGTATCCTTCTTCTACATTCCATGCTCGTATGTCACTTGCTTGAATGAAGTACATCATTCTATTCTTCCAATAGGCATAGTTAGCTCCATTGAAGAAAGGAGGCTTGTTGACGGGCATCGAATCGAGACCGGAGTCGAAGTTTGAAGCAGAGGCCATTGATGACTTTAATAATCGATATAACTCTTCCCGAATCGACTCAAGAGGCGATTAAACCTTCAAATAGGCTCTGATGCCAATTGTTGAGTTAATCGATCGACGGAATCGGCCAAGAGGGGGGTGAATTGGCAATTAAAAATTCGTGGAAGCTTTTGCAGAAAAATTGAAAGTAATTGCACAGCGATTTACAGTGGTTCGACTTTCTCAAACAAAGTCTACGTCCACTACCTTAGTTATCCACACTAAGGATTTTCCAACAAATTCACTAATTTGTTCTTTCTTTTGAGGCCAAAGAGATAACCTTACAAAATCCCTCAAGAGTATACCCCAACTCTTGAGAACACTCTTTTTCCCAAAGAGAAGATTACAAATTTGCAAACTTACAAGAAAACCTGCACAATTATAGAACAAGAAAAGAACACTCAAAGATAATTACAAATGAGCACAAATGGTGTTCTTGAAAGCAAAATGAATATTGAAAGGAAAATTGGCTTGATTTGCACAAACTTGGTGTTTGATGCTTTCTCTCTTGTTTCTCTATGATTTCTTGTTGATCAAGGGCTTCAGAACTTGTTTAAATACACCTCTTCTGAACGTTGGGGATGATTAGTGAAGATCATATAGCCGTTTTAGTGTGAAAACAATTAATAAAACAGTTTGGAGCGTGGGGGGGAATCGGTACCCCCTATGGGGGAATCGGTTCCCTCCGAGCATTCTGGAAATCTCGGAGCTAAACCATTCAGGGGGGAATCGGGGGGGGAATCTTTCCCTCTGAGCAATCTGGAATATTTGGCTTTGAAATGGTTCGAAATACTTTGAAAGATTATTTTGAAATTGTTTTAAGATTAAAAATTAATTTTACACTTAAGTAAGGATTAAAAATGATTTTTGAAATATTTTGAGTAATGTTTTGATATTCGAATAATTATATCGAATATACTTAGAAAATCATTTTGCAAAATCTTAAAATTCATTTAACTTAATTTGTTATATCGAAATATCAAAATGTTTTCAACACAACCCCTAATTCTTAAAACCTATTCATTTTCCTTTCAAACATACTGAATGGTATCATGATTAAAACATAAACAACTGTTATAAAGATATTTTACAAAACCGGAGCTCTGTGACATATAATTTAGAACCAAAATAATATAATCCCAAGTTTAATAAAATGAATATATGAGTAAGGTTCTATGAATACATATGCCCACTAAGCTACGATATAGTACTCTGAAGGAGATGCTAGAAGTCTTCTCGCGACGGTGCTCTACGAACTGCCCAAGCTACTGACCTATCAACAGAAAACATTCGAAGAGTGAGCTTACAATGCCCAGTAGTATAATCACTAATCTAGAGAAGCATAAGAATTTTATAAACATAAGCATGCTGAAGACATGGTACTAAGTAGTAGGTACATGCATGATCTAGGTCAAGTGCTACGTACTTAAGGCTTTGTTATTCTAACACTGAAGTAGGAGTCTCACGCTTCGCTTAGTCCTCTGTTAAGGGTCTTTCCATGAGTACACCACTAAAGGGTCTTTCCATGAGTACACCACTAAAGGGTCTCTAACCCTAATGACTGTAACTGCTATGCATTATATAAATGCGACACTGATACTCTTGTGTATTATCTGAATACAAACATGACCATAATGTGCATTATCTGAATGCACCCTGACTAGTATTTGGCCTCACATAGCCATCAAACACTAGTTAACTAAGGGAACCTGATGTTACATAGCATCGGTAAAATTCCCACTAACATACAAAATGATCACTTGGTCCTCACATAGCCATTAGGTAGATCACAGAGGGGGAATCTGGTGTCACATATAATCGGTACAATTCCCACCTAACTAAAGCATTGGATCAGTCTCACATAGCCTTCAAGCCAAGCTTTAACATATCTAATGTACTGAACTGATGCAACTATAAATACATGTCTAAGGCTTGAACCCCACACAACACTGACATCACTAACCCACTTATCGCGAGTGTTTAGGCCTCGAGCCCTAGTTAACTCTTGGAGTGCCTCTGTAACACCCTAATCCAGTTCAACCCGAAGATCCATGGATTACAATGCTATACGGGACTTCCGATATAGTGACCCAAATATTTTCTTTAAAAATTGCGTTATAATTCACTGAAAATAGATCATCCATAGTAATAAAAATAAAACGTGACGCTAATCTAAGTTTACAAAATAATGGAGAGATCCTAAAATATATCCAAAATAAATATTGTACCAAGTACAAATCAAAGTTATGACTGAATATACATAAGGGTCTATAAATAGTACATGCCCTCTAAAGTTGACTCAAGACATACAAATCAAAATATTTCTTATATTGCATGTCGGTATATCCTCTGCAATGATCCTCATCCTCAACAATCTGTATACGCCATCGACTGAAGATATTTCGATATAATACTCTTAATATGGTTACCTTTATTGTAACCCACTCCTATGAGTGTTTCTAGGTATGTTAGGTTATTTATGTCCCTCACGTCTTACTATTACAGATTGTCCTTAGCTCTTACAGGCCTTAAACGGGTCTAATATAACCATCCAAACTGAGTAGTATCGATACTCTACTTGCAGAATCGATACCCTAGGGGTCAAATATCAATGTCTCTATGAGTATCTGTACCAAAAATGCATTATGTTGCTAAATATAGGCCTTAGTATCGATACTGTCACCCTGAGTATCAATGTTGTATGGGAAGTATCGATACTCTCCCTCGAATTATCGTACTCCCAGCCTAAAACCCTAATTTTTGCCCCCCAATTTATCCAGTATTGATACTCGAACCTTGAAATGGTTTATTTACACTCGAGAAAAATACCTAAAATCACTCTAAAAGACATGGTTTGATTCTAAATCATGTACTAAAGTTTTAGAGAGTTAACTAGGGTCTTAGGGTGTCATAAAAAATACTTTATTGACACCTAAAACATCTTTTAATCTTGAAATCAAGTTTCAACCCTAATATGCTCAACTACATAAATCATAGAAAATTCTTGAATTTTATGAAAGCTTAATACTTTAAAGGATTAGAAATACACTATCTTGGTGTTTGAATTCCAAAATGAAACTTCTTTAGCTAGCAATCACTCTCCTTTTAGAACTTGGTTAATTTTTCACTCTTTCTTTAACCAAATAAGAAATATAGCACAAAGAAAGTTATCGGAAGGATTGAGGGCGGATTTGAAGTATAAAGGAGTGAAGCGCAAAGATCTTACTTTCCCCTTTGATTTATGGAACTTGTAGAATAAAAGAAGAAGATAAATGAAAAAAATGAAGGGTTCTTTTGCTAACAAAAACCCACACCCAAATGAAATAAAACCCCCAAAAATCAAGTTATTTTCCTTCAACGGGTCTAATTGCACTTTTAGTCTTTCGCATTTTGTCTCATATTTAAAAATCCCCATTTTATAACTAATATGCCCCCAAAACCAACCCAAATTAAGCCCAACTCGGTCCAATGACTTTAATTATAAAATTCACTACGTCTACTTACCTCTCGCGTAAACCCAAAACTATTAGCCTGAAATTTGGGGTGTTACAGATGCACCCACTTTTGGTCCCCAGATCGCCCGTGTGCCTCTACAAAGGCCTCCCCTGCCAATGTCACAGTAGGGAGAGACGTCTCTTTTGTGGTAATAATGTCAGAGGCAGTTTTTGAGAGGTCTAAGCCTTTGGATGAAACAATAGAGACTGATCGAACGGGAAAGGTTTCATTTTTTCATTTCACTCACATGGAATGGCAAAAACAACAAAAGGATTAAAAAAGGAGTCTCATTTTAATTTTTTGGGGATATAAAAGCAAAACGCCAAAAGGGGTAGGGAAACCAAAAAATTGGAAAAAAAAAAGAAGAAGGTGAGAACGAAAAAAAATTGAAAAAACCTCACCTTTTCTTCAAAGAGGGCCAATAATTATTCATCGGAGCCGGAGATATTCTCGTAGTACTGAAGGTAACCATCTTACCTTTTAGATCTAGGTGTTAGGGGTCTGATTCAGGTGGTGTAGACGCCAAGAGTGAGTTGTTTAAGGGTTGTTTTTGGTTATATGTTTTCGGTGAGTGGGTTTCTAGGTTTTCTAAAGCTCAACAAAGGAAAAAAATGGGGCTTTAGGGCTTCAAAATAGGGATTTTAGGTTCGGGTGCCCCATAGGCCACTGATCTACGATGACCGAAGACGAACGGTTCATCTCCCACGTTGCAGGGAGGAGAAATCTAAGAGAAAAAGGTTTCTACTTTTGATAAAAAAAAAGAAGAAACAAATGAAGATTTCATGTCATTTTCAACCTTAAAATAGGATATATATTCCTTACATTATACGGTGCCTTTTGGGTGGGGGGAGAGCTTGCGTTTTAGCGCGTGGGCTAATACCATTTAAGTCCTTCATTTTGTAATTCCTTCATTTTAGTCATTAAATACAATTTTTAATTTTCTAATTCCAAGCTTTGAATTTTTCCATGCTTACTTTTTAGTCATTACATGCATTGTTTATATGCTTTGGTTAAATATTTGATTTGAATGGTTAATTTTAAATTTATTATATTTTAGTACTCTGTTTATTGCATGTTAGAAAGTGCATGATTTATACTTTAGGCCCCTGGAATTTGTTGAATACTTATTTTGGTTAATACTTTGGTGTAATTCTTATGAAATAAAATGGTCCTAATGCATGATTTCCCCCAGTAATTTTCCTTTAGTTCGAATTTAGTCCTTGTTTGTTTTAGGTTTCTTGATTTAATAATTTAGTCCCTTTTTTATCTTATTTTATTTTAATTCATATGCTTCAACGTATGTATATATCTTGTAGTATTTTTATATACTTGTAAATATTATATATTAAGTACGTCCACTATAGTACTACATATATCTATATTTTATTTAAAGTTATAAAATACTTTTATGCCTGATATTAATATTTATTGAAGCTTTACTCTTATTCATTTTCAATGACATCATTTGTAGAATAGGCGTGAAAACACAACATGATAGTAGTAGTGAGATTCCATACGAAATTCAAACGAAAATTGAACGTGAAATAAATCGAGTTTGTTTTGATTAAAAAGTAATAATTAAGTTATTCTTTTATTTTTAGTTTAAACAATGGCAATGCGTACGATTTCTCTTTTAAATAGCACGTTTTGTTGTTTTATTTGATTGCACTTATATTCGATTTATGTTCGATTTGTGATTTTTAAATAAAAATAAGAAGGGAACATTCTCGTATAGATAAGAAATAGGTGGGATAAACTTCTCATTGTAGGGTGCACAAATCTCGTTATTTCTTCTCAAAATAGAGAATGTTCCTTAATAAATAATTCGAAAGAAATCAATCAATGTTCAATAAAATGGATCGTAGTTTAATTTTTGATTTAAATTTATAATTTCCTATCACGACAACGTATAAGAGATTAGGTATTAGTTTTGGGCGCTGTGAGGGTGCTTACACTTCCTCATGCGTAATCGACTCATGAACCTAAAATGAATCTTTGATAAATATAGACCAATTTTTGTCTAAAAAATGATTTTTCTTAAAATTGTTTTAAAATGTATTTTTTAGGTACTCAAGTTACCTAACCCAAAGATCGATAGCGGCTCCAATTCAAATTAATCAAAATTCAAATTTTCAAAAACAGTTCGTAAATTATGGTTTTCCCAAAATTAAAGGTGAAAACTTTCTTTTCGTTTTAAAAGCGTTATATATATGTATATCCTTAATATCTGTTAATGGCAAAAATAATCATTGAAACAATTATAATAAATAAATTATATTTCATATATATATAATGTTGTAAGTTTTATTCAATTTTATGATTTACCCTGGTGGATATAGTGATTCCTTTGAATGTTGGAGTTTTGAGTTCAAAATCCTATCAATTTCTTATTATTTCCCTTTGTTTTATCATAATCTAAAACAAAATATGTAAAATATGTTGCAGTCATATAACAATTGGATATTGTATTCCAGTGGTTGAGGCCTGGTCAAGGACCCCCTTCAAATCCTCTAGGCCTGCGTTTCTCCTAAAATTTGTGTTTTCCCTTTAGACGGTGGGAAAACTTATTTAATTAAAATATTAAAATTAATCAAAAAATACTATATAATCATGTGGTGCCATGCCACACCTTTGTATTAGAGTGTTAATATTTAAAATTAAGATTAAATTGATAAAATATGCAAGTATCGAGGACTAAATGTATAACTATGTTAATTTTGTTAAGGGCAAAGTATAGTAATGGTTACTGAACTTTTTTAAAGCTTTCATTTAGGTTCCTCAACTTTTAAAACTTGTAATACAGTCCCTCAACATTTAGTCTGTTTGCAATATGGTCCCTCAACAGTTACGTTGGGTACCATATTGCAAACGGACTAAATGTTGGGGGATTATATTGCAAGATTTAAAAGTTAGGGGACCTAAATGAAAGATTTAGAAAAGTTTAGTGACCATTACTATACTTTACCCTAATTTTAATTATTAGCTAAAAAAAATGATTTTTTTGTCCTTTACACTATGAATACATGTATTTTCTTAAATCTTCTTCACCATAAATGCAACTTCCATAGTCGCGTGTTTTCTTCTTCTTCCTACTCCTCCTCCATCATAAATGTAATCATCACCTCCACATCCATATCCACCTAACCTACTCTCACTAAGCCCACCACCATACGAACCAAAGCGACTAGAATAACCAAATGATGGATCTCCATAAAATCCATAAAAACCATAACCGCCACCAAACCCCCCCATAGCCACCTCCACTGTAACCACCATAATCTCCAAATATACTGCCAAACAAGAGAATGAACATGACAAAGAGATAAACAAATCTCTCATTAAATTGCTTTCTTGATTTTCTTGATAGCAGAATGAGAGCTAGAATGTGTTTGAGGAAATAATGGGAGAATGGAAAACTCAATATAGAGGAGAGGACTGAGGAGATCATTAATGATATTTTTCTTGTAGTTTATGTTAGTTGGTAGAGGTGAGTGCGACTTAAGAATGGAAGATGAGGCTGTGATGGGTTGTTAATGAAAGTGAAGATGATAGTTGATGGGACAAAATGCTATTTACCTTTGTTTTTGCAATGTTGAAGTTACCTTACAGGGCAGAGCTTTTGGGAGGAAAAGTGGGATGGAGAAGCGGATATAGTGGATTTGGATAGAGCTTTTGGTCCTAGCGGTCTGTTTTCCACCGGCGATGGAACTAGTTTTCAAGTGTGGAAATGGACAGAACCAGTTGCCATATCCTGATGCCTTGCAGCATTTTATAACATATTCGTCAATATGTATTTTTGGTGTTATTATTTCATTTTGTTCTTCCTTCCAGGGAGGTTTTCCGGTTCACAGGAGAAATCGTGGTTCGGAGAAAACAATTATACGTTCCTGGTTGAATGTTTAGTAGCACTGAGCCACTTCACCTTAAAGTGTGCCATAAAGTTCATAGAAATAACACACTGCATGCAGCTGTGTGATCACTGATGATTCCGTTTTTTTGTTAATGGGTTAACGACGAATGGACCATAACTGAATGAATCAATAACTTAAAAGATTAAAATCATTCTTTTTTTAACTTGTGACAAAAATCAGATAGATAAAAAAATATAGGGACCATCAGTAAATTTTACCCTTTTATTAATGTATTGATTTATATTTTTATTATTTTAAAATAATTAAAGGGTAAAGTGTAGTAATAGTCACTGAACTTTTCTAAACCTTTCATTTAGGTCCTCTAACTTTTAAAACTTGTAATACAATCCCCCAACATTTAGTCCGTTTGCAATATGGTCCCCCAACAGTTACATCGGGGACCATATTACAAACGGACTAAATGTTGAGGGACCATATTACAAACGGACTAAATGTTGAGAGATTATATTGTAAGTTTTAAAAGTTGAGGGACCTAAATGAAAGCTTTAGAAAAGTTTAGTGACCATTACTATACGTCACGCCATCATCTCCGTTAAATATTACAAGTATATCCTTTTCCACTCAAAGCACTTAATTGATGAAATCAAAACTTTGATGGTCAAAATGAAATCGGACAACAATTAAGTGTTCACCAATGTAGTTTGCCCAAAATTTATATGAACACTTTTTAAAAAAAAATAAACTAACAGATAATTTTTCACCTCTGTCTCAATGTATAAATTTTCACCTATATGATTTACTGATGTAATTGAAGGTGAAATGACCATGATTTTCTACACGGTGCACTAATAGTTCTTAAAATGATTTTATGATTTTCCACGCGATGAATTAACCTTTCTTAAGACGATTTTATTAGATTTGAATATTCAATTTAAGGGTGAGTGCATGTATTTTATTTCCCATTCAAATCCTAACTAAATATTTGATTCAACGACGAGTATATCATTTTCCACTCAAAAAATTATGATTGGATATTTGGTTACCAATGTAAGATTAAATTCAACCAACATTTTTTCAATGCTAAAAATATTTATTTCAATCAAACACCCACGGATTCACGTAATTGAAAACAAAAGAGATGTGGTCAACAAATTTCTATTTTGTATATTTTAGAATAAATAACCTAAGTACACATAAATACAATCCTTTTTTATGGAATAAAAATAATCCTTTAGTTATAAAAATGACAAAATTCCTATAATACAGTTAAATAAATAAATAGCTCTTAAACACCCATAGAATAACACGTGGTATACTATTTTAATATATTAAACCAACAAGTCCTAAGAATACCCTACGTTGTACACTGTTTTAAGTTGCTAAATACCTTAGAGCGCGTTAGAAAAAACATACTAAATGGTTTTGGGTGGTGGGGCCCGAAAGAAGGTTGAAGAAAACTTATCCGATTGGATGGGACCAACGCCAACCGGAGGGCTCTATTAATCATTCGTTGGGTCATAGTTTTCAGAACCGGACCGGTTAGCGAACCGGCCATGCTACTGGTTCACTGGTTCTATCGGTCGAATCGATCAGATCGGTCAAAAAAATCGGACCACGTCATAATTATTTAAAAAATTAAATAAAAATACCAAAAGTATTTAATAAAAAATAATTTTTTATATTACAAGTCATATTCAAAGCAAGTCATAACATATATAAATTAAAAACCATAAAATCAAGTGAAACAAAATGATTCGAATTAACTACAACATAATATTTAAGGTAAAACATATTAAATAATAAATATAATTATATAATTATAATTAAAAAATAAATTTGGAGCTAAAAAAATCATAACAAAATGATATTGTTTGGTTTAATTTTTTTTTTAAAAACAATCTCACATGGCTAATAAACATAAAAGAGCATCCCAAAAGTCTAAAGAGTAAAAATATGAGAACAAAACAATTACACATTGCTAAGAAACATAGAAAAGTATCAAAACTAACTTCTATAAATAATAGAGGTAATTTGACATTCAAATCATAGAGTATTTTGATGAGCATTGAGTGAACTATTCTTTCACTTCAATCAAGCTCGAATTTTAGGCTTCAATTTGAGCTTCTAATTTTTTTTTAGTTCAAGCCTTTTTGAGTTTAAGTTTCAATATTATGTTTCGAGTTCGAGTTGAACTGGATAATTTTTAACTTGTGAGTTTGAGTAGAGTTGAGCTTACTTTTAAAGTTTTCAAATTCGAGTCGAGCTCAGCAATACTCGAGTTCGACTTGGCTCGTTTAACAAACGACGTTTGGTTTAATTTTTTTTTAAAAAAAACAAAATTTCCGATTTTTTCTGATTTTCAATCGGTCCGGTTCGAACGGTTCAATGGTTCTGATCGGTTCACTAGTAACAATTCATTCAATTTAGATTAAACCGGACTAGACAACGAATTCCTATTAGACCGACATATCTGATCCGATTTTCAAAACAGAGCATTGGTCCTATTTATTACACAAGGTGAAGTCTGAAAGGTGTGGGCCCACCTCCCCCATCTGTTATGATCCGAGCGTCCATATCCTGACACGTCATGTACAGCAGCTTCTTTGCGTGTCACATAAAGTTTTATTTGGTTTTTCTTGTAAATATGAAACTTTATTTTTAATTAGATATTTTTTAAAATAATATGTTCGTTTATTTTTATATGTGATAAATATATGGGTAAATTACAATATATATCACTAAACTTTAGTATTTGTATCGATTTTATCATTAAATTAAAAATTTATACTATTTGACACTAAATTCTAATTTACCCTTCAATTATACTATTGAGACATTATCTTGATAACGACACAACTATGTGAATGCTAAAATAAAACAAAATAATTTTTGTGGGACTACAATGATGCCCAAAACGACCAAAAAATACTTAGTAGATAACAACAAATAATGTAGTTTGTCTAAATATAATTATTTATGCATACAATACGTATAGGTAAAAAATGCTATGTGAATAACGATTTTAGTAATTTGTTAAATGATAGTCCCAAGTCTTCACTCTTTTATTTCCATCCAAGCATCACATCAATCCTATGATGATATGTGTCATCAAAATATAATGACACATGTGACGATTTTTACTTTAAATGATTAAAATGAAAATGAAATATAATTTTAATGATAATTTTATAAAATTTTGAATTTAAATGACTAAAATACAAAGAATGGGCGTTAACTATAAATGCACTACCATATTATATATTTTTGCTAAATGGTATCTTATTTTAATCATTTTAGTTATGAATTATGCTGTCAGCACCACATAACATTGAAAATTTTGCTTCACCTTATCGGCTTATCCAACATTTACTTTTTAAACACCTTTTATTTTAATGAAAGCAAAATCCATACATAAAATAGTAAACGGTGTTAAATAATTTTCTCAAAGTCCAACAATATAGAAACAGGAGGTTCGTCTTTATATTTTATAATATCCTTAATGTATATCTCAAGTTTGCTTAATCTAATGTAATTTTAAAAATTATCTTCCAAAATCGACTTGATGCAAATCATTTTATTTTATTAATTTTTTTTATAAAAATTATTTTTTTATATCTTGTATGTATATTTTATAACAGGTCTTTAGCGTTTGTGATTATGTAAATTATTTTGTTGAAAACATCTTCAAGTTTGAATATGAATTCTTTTTCTTCAATGTCTAATCATCATATTCAACACTTACTAATACAAAAATATTTTATCAACTAAGATAATTCATTTTAAATGATGGCATAAAGTCTATATATAGACTTCTATATCATCTATACATAAATTGTCAATATCCCATTTTAACTCTAAATTTTATTAGATTCCTTTTTTTATTAGTTTGAATTGGTTATAAGACAATATCTATTTGAAAGAATTTCAATCATTTATAATAAATATTTAAATATCTCTGTAAACTTCGTATTCGAATCTGAGACATCTAAGAATAACAATCATCTCTTTAACTATTAAGACCGTTTGTTTCATGCATTACATGCATGATTTGTAGACAAAGTAAATATTTTTTAAAGGTATATCGAAATAAACGTTTTATTTGTGAATCATATATAAGTTTTGTTAAATAAGGAAGACAGTTTGTAAATTTGGTTAATTCTTTCAACTCTCATCGATGCCCACCAAGTGATTAAATTCAAACATGTTAATAATTTATAGATTAAAAATGTCTAATCAAAACCTATACTCTTGATAAATGTGCATCATCAGGGATGGACCTAGGAGAAATAGGTGGAGGCGGTCGCCCCCTAAAATTCTAAAATTAATATATTTTTTTAGATTTTTTTATGTATTTTCTATTGAAAATATATTTTTGCCCCCGTGAAATTTAATAAGTTAAAGTTTACTTCTTCAACTTAAAATATTGCTTCCGTCCATGTCATCATCATATTCATATGGAAGATTTTACTGGTCTAATAAAGCTTTAACTTTCAGAAAGATTAGATATAATTCCCTGTTAATTAATACATCTAAAGGTTGCGAATTGCAATGAATCAGACCTTAAAATAATGGAAAATAATGCTCGGGCGATATTAACTTAAACCAATAATACAGAGGAATACAATGCATAAAAGTGAAGGGGAAAACCCTAGGCATGCATATATGCATGCCATTCACTGAACTAAAATTTATTGATAATCTTCTTTTAAATTGCAACAACCAAATAATGATGTTAGATTATATATATTTTATTTGGTTCAAGATTATCTTCCCTTCGACTATTAGTAGAATCTATCTTTATCTTATCGAAACCCCCTTCCTTTTTATTTTTAAATGTAGTTAAGTGTCCATTTTTCTCATAATGGAGTTCCTTGGAGCACTTAAAAGGATGCATGTGTCATGTTCATAGATTCTTTATCAATTGATAGGGTTCACAATATATGTTCATTTGACACATAAGCCAAAAGGACGGTGGAGGAACTTGGTGATAATGTTTTGGGGACCAACTTAACATTTTAAAATATTTGGAAGTTTAATTTAAAATTTTCAAAAATTTTGAAGGGTTTAATTTATATTATTTTCCAAAAGTATTTGGTTCTAACTAAAATTTTTGAAATTTTGAGAGGCTTCATAGGAATTTTTTTTAAAATTATGGGAGAGGATTTAATTAAGAACATTAATTTTTTTAAAGTTTAATGTGCATTTTTAAAAATTTAGAGGGACCAAATTAATTTTTTTTGAAAATTTAAAGGGTCTAAATTATAATTTTTAAAATTTTAGAGGCCATGGCCCTCACTAGTCCTACTTATGTTCCGCCACACTAAATTTTTTTTTTTATTCCTTCTCTTTTCTTTTTCGTATAACTATTTATATTAGATTTATATATCGATTATTTCAGATCGAGTACTGTAAAGTCTCATTTTGGGATAATCCCAATCCAATTGGTTTCATTTACAATGTCAGGATTCGAACTTCTACTGTAACCACCATTTTTCATACCCCAAATCTCATAACCCCAAACCTCAAAGATTCAAGCACAATAGACCTTAACTAAACCCAAAATAACCTGAGCCCAAATAAAACTCAAACCTACAACCCGAGTACAGGCCCAAACCCTGTACAGAACCCTAACCTAACTATACCCTAGGGATATCATTCAACAGCAGCCGCCGACGGTTCCAAGTAATGTCACTGCAACTGTCACGCCGGTCCAAGCCTATCAGAGTTATCAACAAAACCCCGGAATATTCTGGGCATTAAAAGCACTCCATCATCAACACAGTAACACCACAATAGATATATGATTATTTTTATTTGTTTTTTAAACCTATGTAAATCGGTTATAAGAACCAAACCATGTAACAAGAGCAAGGGGCTGGCTCTCGGTTATTCAGACCGAAAAATAGAAAAAAATATCAAAGCAATACAACTAGATTTTTCAGCAATCAAACGGGTGAAGGTATTCTTATGTTAATGTGTGTGTTTTTTTTCTTTGTTCGTTCCTAGTTCTATGCTTAAAAAAACGTAAATAAAATGGATATGAGATTTACCTTGTTACTGGTGCTAGTCGGAGTATTTTGTCATCGGAGAGGGGAGTGTGTCGTCGGTTTTTGGTTAGGGTAGAAGAACCACCGTATATGGTAGGGATGACAAAAAAACCCGAACCCGATGGGGAAAACTGAAAATCGAATTAAATGGGGATGGGGAAAAATCGTTTATGCTAAACGGGGATGGGGAAAAACCGTTTATGTTAAATAGGGATGGGGACGAGTTTAGTAATCCCTACCCCAATTACCCGGATTACCCGGCCCGATAAATATAAAAAATAATTATTTTATATATATATATATATAATATTAATAAATTTAATTTAAATTAAAAAAATATATAATATTTATATATTTAATTTAAATACTCGATACCCGTTTAAATAACCGTTTATGCTAAACGGGGATACTCGTTTCCCCGTGATTTTCCTCGATTACCTGATGAGGATCCCCGTTTAAATCCTCGCAGTTTTTTTAAGCAGGGACAGGTATGGATTTTTTTAAACGGGGACGAGGGGACCAATACCCGGCCCTAACCCGGCCCGTTGCGATCCCTAGTATATGGTGGTTCTTTGTGGTTGGGTAGTGGTCGAATAAGTTGAGAGAGGAGAGGAAAATCGGGGGTTTAAAGTTTTCTTTAGATGTTTAGTACTCCGATCGGTCGGAGTTAGGATCTTGGGGTCTTTGTCGAACTAGAACGGTCACCCATGTAAGGTGGCCGAGGCGGTGAAGGACTGTCACCGTGGGTTGAGAAAAGAAGAAAATGGAGAGGAGATTTAGGATTAGAAACCACGGGCGAAATGAAATCTAGAGAAGGGAAAGGAGTTGATATTTTAAGATTTTTGGGTAAATCACGTTAACGTCCCTGGAACTTTAGCGTGTTTTACATTATGGCCACTAGTTTTAGGTTAAATCACCTTATTGGTCCTTTACATTTAATGTGATTCGCGTTTTAGTAACTTTTTAGGGTTAATCAAGCCTCAGGTCCTCCAAGTTTTAGTGTTTTTTGCGATTTAGTCACCATTTCTTTTTATTTTATATGATTTGCGAATTGAATACTTGGTTTTGCATTATTTTAATTTAGTCCTCTATTGTATGTATTATTTTTGTTCGAAATTGGTTAATGATATTTCATTTTAGTCCTATATTTATGGTTTATTTACTATTCTAGTGCTTCTGTTTTTTGTTATTTTCTTGTTTCATGCCATGATATTTGTTTATTAATATTTAAGATCCTAAGGTTTACATTTTTTTAGAACCATGTAATGAGTAGATTCATATGTATTTTGTTTATTTTTACATTTAAAGTATGTTTTATGTTTTAGATATTTATTTTGCTTGTATTATTATTATATATTACTTTGTACATAATATTATAGCATGATATAAATATTTTATTTTATATTTTTATTATATTTTAGAATAAATATTATGTTCTATGTTTAATATAATATTTAGAAAATATTTATATTTATAAAGTAAAATAAAGTTAAAATTGTTCTTTTAATCCATGTGTATTTATATATTTTTTCTCTAAGTGCTTCAATGTATCATATTTTATTTTGTTTAAAATCCTCATTAGCATAACTTAACCGATTACATAATTGGATTAAGGGTAGTATTTATGTATTTTAAAATATTAAGAAGGGATAGTCTTAAGACAACTAGATGTCCTTTTCCGATATTTTAAAATAAATAAATATTCTACTAGAAAAACCTAAAAAAATTGATTGCATTGAAAATTAATTAATTTTGAAGGGAAAAGGAAATATTCACTATTTTAAACTTATTGAGACAATTTGCTAATTTTATTAGGGATTAAGTCTCGGTATTTTTAAATTATTAAATATCCCTTATCTTTTCTAATAATATAATTCGGATTATTGAATTTAATTTCTTTCTTTGGTAGAATATAAATTATTTTAATATTGAATTCTTAGGAAAAATTATTATATTTCTTTTATTTCAGTTGGAAAGAGAAATATTCATCCTAAAGTATTTTAGGGAGCATTTTCTCTTCAATTGGAAATAAGAGAATATTTTATATTTTTCTTTAGAATTTTTGTTCTATAATATTTGTATGGTTGAATTAGGAATAGTGGAATCGTGATTTAAATATATATTTGAATTCTTAGATTTCTACTATTTAGAGACAATATATAATTGATGGGTACCAATTTTGGACGTTGTGGGGGTGCTTATCCTTTCTCACACGTGATCGACCCCCAAACTCTTTACTAAAAAAATGAATTTCTGGTTATACGTGGATCGGTGCATCTTTTAAAATAATGTTTTTTCTTAAAAAATCTTTTTAAAGAAGATTTTTGGGTATTCGGCCTACCTAACCCAAAAGGTCGATGGCGACTCCGAAACATTTATTTTATAAAATCGAGTTTTCACAAAAAAAGTTGAGACTCGTCGTATCGCAAAAAATCGGTTACGACAGCTTGGCGACTCCGCTGGGGACTTAGAGGGTCAAGCCTTAAATCGATTATATATTGTCTCTATAATTAGAAATTGAGAATTCGATTTTATTTAATTTACGATTCCTTTGTTTCCTTTCAATCGTTATTTAATTTTATATCTTTGTATAATAATGTGTGTATTTGATTGATTTTCAGATGTTAAAGTCTCAGATTTGCTTTAGTTCATTTTTGTGTGGATGTTTGTCAAAGGTTTGATAATTTCTCCTCACACGCGACACTTACATTGCATAACATAAGCTCTATACCCAAGCTCTTCCTTTTAAGTGGGAGTGAAAGCGACGTCTTCCTAAGAATTTATTCTCCGTGTCAGACCTAGCAGGTAGCTTCCGGGGTTCATATGCCCTATGTCTTCGTGAGGATTTATTCTCCGTGTCAGACATAGGGAAATGTGCCCCCTCGAATTGAACTCAATCCACTTAAGCCTATAATGGGTGAGGATTGAGGGTCTGACTCTCCCAAGGGGGCACCGACAAGGACAATTCGAGTACATTTAGTCTTAGAACTGAAACTCTGCATATAATAAACCGTAGAAACACACCTGATTTAAGACCAGGCCGAAACTCTGTCCATAGGTATCCAAATAAGTGTACACAAAGGAGAAATGAACTCTAACCTTTATTTTTTAAAATATATTTTTATTTATTTATTTTTATAAATGCATGTGAATTAGAAAATTTTGCAGTTTAAGGTTTATCTTATTATCTTAAGCATATGGGTTAGAAGGCATGTTTGGGTAGCTATCATGATGGGTAGGTATTTTTCGAAAATTTTATTAACTCATTACTTGTACTAACTCATTTCCTTTTTTTGATTTTTCTTTTATTTTTGCTATTTGCATTGCATCATTCAAGATTGAGGGTGTTGATCTTTAGTTAATCATCAAATTGGAAAGCTTTCAGTAATGGACGAAAAGTATTTGAGTCAAATTGTTCAAAACTCTGAGGTACGACAGTGGTCTAAAGCAATGTAATGACAAGAAGGGGATAGTTTGCAAGACGATCATGTGTCAGATTTATTGGGTTATACTCCTGTTTCTCTTAAAAGAAATGACGTCCAAGACTTACGAGACATTTGGGAAAAATAGGAGTCAAGCAAGAAATTGCAGTTTTACCAGTGTTATAGGGATATTTCTTATATGATGTATGTTGACATAGATGATGAATTGCTCCGAGCCTTGATTCAATTTTAGAATCCACGATACAACTGTTTCACTTTTA
Source organism: Hibiscus syriacus (assembly GCF_006381635.1). NCBI lineage: Eukaryota > Viridiplantae > Streptophyta > Magnoliopsida > Malvales > Malvaceae > Hibiscus > Hibiscus syriacus. The sequence continues at coordinate 86,473 of NW_024061876.1, forward strand.
ATCAAGAAGATACGGTTCCTACCATCGAAGAATATATTGCCTTATTGCACATAGAATAGGCTCAAGAGAATCTGATTTATTCAAAGTCCATCAGAACTCAACCCTTCAGAATCAAATTAGCAAAAATTATAGGAGTGCGCGAAGAATGGGTGGTTGCTCGTACCAAACAAAAGGCGAAAGCGAATGAATTTCTTGGACTGCTATTAAAGAAATCATTCAAAGTCATCCTGACGAGAAGATACGATTTGACCTCTTTACACTGAGTATTTATGGCTTAGTCATATTCCCGAAGGCCTTGGGATATATTGAGGCGCAGTTGTGGATTTATTCGAACAGTTATAAAAAAAAGATCAACCCTGCTCCTGTGATTTTAGCAGAGACCTTTCGATCCTTGAATGTTTGTCGAAGTCTTGGAGGTGGTCGATTTTTAGGATATGCACAACTACTATATGTCTGGATACGTAGTCATTTTTGGAAAATTGAAAAGATTTCATATCATCGTTTTAGTACCAGCTACTCGCCTTTGAGAGAATTCCTCGAGCAAGATTGGCCAAAAGGAGTCACCAAAGATATGTAGATAGATGCCTTTAGAAATATGCGAGACAAGGACATTGTTTGGTGCGCCCATTGGCAAATAAAAAGTGAGCTCCTCTATAAATGTGGTGACTACAATTGGGTGATGTTGCTTGGTTTGTGGGGAGGAATTGGGTACGCACCCCTTTTGGTGTTGAGACAATATGATGGCCGTCAATTTGTCCCAGTCACTGCTGGATTGCACTCATCTGAGTTAGTGTTTCACAGAAACAATTATAAGAAAAACATCATTGAGGCAGTTAGAGCATGGAAGAAGACTTTCCGTACTAGAGCTGAGGCAGCCAAGGTGATATTGACACCAGATTATGAGGAGTTGAGGTATGTTAGAAAGAATGAAAATATTCATCTACCTGACCAAAATGAGGATGTCCCTATGGAGGAAAGAATTCAGATAGTTCGAAGCCGAGAAAGAATGTTGGTCGAAAGAACTGGAACAGATGTGATGAGACAAATACATGTTGAGTATCGATGATGTCTTTCATGCTGCACAATTTGCAATGCTAAAAGTGAGAAAAGAAAAAATAGAATCAAGATTTAAAAGATCTGAAGAAGGATTACTACAAGCTGCAAAAATCTAGGTCCACAGTTGGGTCAAGCAGAGCGTCAGCACAATTAACCAAAGAGTTAAACGAAGAAAAACATCGAGTCAAAAATTTGAAGGCAAGAAACGATCGTCTACTCAAGAGATTAGAGAAAGAGAAACAAAAAATAGAAGAGCTTGATAAGAGAGAGCAGATCATAAAATATAAAGCTGAGAGCCGCGAAGCTATGGAATAATTAAAAAGGGAGAAAGATCGTCTCAAAGAACTGGAAGACGAAAAGAATATCATTCTTGAGGGGTTCGAGGCTGAGAAGACCATCATGTTCAGAGGATTTGAAGCCAAAATGAATAGCATGCTTGCCGAACTTGATGTTAGATGACAAAGAATCGAAGAATTTGATACTGAAAGTAAGAGATAGGAATTGGAAAAGCAACACTTCAATACTATGCTTGAAGCAAGGCAAGAGACAACCAACGACTGTATAAAAAGGTGTGGAGACAAAAATACAGAAGTGCAGAGTCTCAATCAAAAGATACAGGAAACATAGACAATACTTGAAGAGGATCTGGCTCAGTGTCGGGCTAAAAACACAGAATTCAGTGATTACATCCTACAACTCGAAGAATCCTTGTTCCGAGAAAATATTCTTCGGGGACCGAGTGATCTTCAGGAAAGTCTTGAAGAGAATGCCTTACTGCGAAAGTGAATTCAACATTTGGAAAGTGCACTGTATAGTTGTCAAGTACGAATTAATGAGTTAGAGCGAAATCTTCAAGGAACTACTGAACAGTGGAAAAAATCAAATGATTTCTATGAAGAACAAAATGCAGCCAGAAGTAACATGGTAGCCAAGGCCATAATACAGATGAGTGAAGTTGCCAGATACATTGGAGAACTAGCTGTCGAAGCAAAGGTCATCGAGCACCATATTAATTCGGCTTCTAAGTGTGGGAAGAAGATGTCATGACTGATTAGTAAAATTGCGGAGCTTAATAGAAGAGCTAAGCTGTATCTGTAGAAGTGAACTATTATGTAATGAAACTTTTTGTTTCAATGAAATTTGAACTAAGCCATGTCTGTAGAAATGAACTATTATGTAATGAAAACTTTTTGTTATAATAGAAGTTGTTCTATGACAATTAACTTTTTGGGATCAATACCTCTTGCATACATTCATTCTTCATTGTATTTATTTATGTATGAATTTTAAATATCTTGCATTAAGACATGCATTCATTAATTAAAAACACCAAAATAATTGAAAACACCAAAATAATACGATAAGGTTTCCAATCGCAGCTACCCTGGCCCCTGTTAGTAATAAAGAAACGCAACATCCTTACTATACCAGGAACGTGAGTAACAAGATAGACGACAAATTGGACCGTCTCGAGAAAGAGCATAAAGACATGCAGGTAGAAATGAGAAGTAAATTTGAATAGATTGAGGCCGACATTGCCAGTTCACAACTGAATATGTTGCAGAAATTAGAGGACCTATTCAAGAAGCATGCTGAAAAGAGTCATGCTGGAAATCCCGCCTCCTCTAACCAAGATTTCATACATCCTCTAGGGATCACAACAGAATCTGGTCCTCCTCCTAGTTTCACACCTATACACATCTCTACTTGCTCTTCGGTACCTCAAGAAGCCAGATCTCATGCATATGTCAGCAATGAGAATCAACAACACTAAACGGGATCCATATTCCCAAACAGCTACCAGCCTGTTCTGAATGTAAGGCTAGGAGAAATTAGTATTGAGCACCTAATTCCAGATTTGAATGAGTTAGCCGAAAAGGAGAAATCCAATGAAGAAATAACTCAACAGTTGAAGAATTTAGAAGAAAAGGTAAAATTGGTAGAAGGGTTGAATTATTCTATGGGTCCGACGCTAGAGAACTGAGTTTGGTCCCAGACTTGATCATCCCTATGAAGTTCAAGGTTCCTAAATTTGAAAAATACGATGGCACCACATGCCCTTCATCTCATATCACCATGTTTTGTCAAAGAATGACCGGCCATGTACAAGATGAAAAGCTATTGATTCACTGTTTTCAAGACAGTCTGAAAGGATCTATCGCCAAATGGTACAACCAATTAACTAGGGCTCACATTAAATCATGGAGAGACTTGGCAAAGGTATTCCTAGAACAGTATCGCCATGTCACAGATATGGTTCCTGATCGGTGGGCTCTTCAGAATATGGAAAAGATAAATAATGAGACTTTCCGACAATATGCCCAGAGGTGGCGTGACATAGCCGCACAGGTCCAACCATCTTTACTCGAAAAAAAGCTACTGTAATTTTTGTCAATACCTTGAAGGCTCCGTACTTAGGGCATTTGCTTGGAAATGCCACAAAAAATTTACTGATCTGGTTATCTCGGGGGAGCTCATTGAGAACACTATAAAAAGTGGCAAGATCGAGGCAGTTGATGGGTCCAGTTCGAAAAAACCAGTATACCAGAAAAAAGAAAATAAAGTTAATAATGCAAGTGTCTACAACAAAAAACTTCAAAAAGTGACACAATAACCCAACAAATAGCTGAAAGGAATGATACGAACATCACCAGAAATGATTCCAAGGGACCTCGCAAGAAGAATGATAGAATGTCCTTCACACCACTACCCATACCCTACTCTGAGATATACACCTCGTTATTAAAGGCGGATGTGGTGCGCCCCTATCGTTTGACTCCTATGCAACCGCCATACCCTCATTGGTATGACGTAAATGCACACTGTGATTACCATGACAGAATTACTGGTCACTCTATTAAGAACTGTTTGGCCTTCAAAAAGGTTGTGCAAAATCTGATTAATACTGGGGGATTACAATTTGACTCACCAGATGTATCGACACATTACTGCCGAATCATGGAGGTAAAGGTGTGAACGCAGTCCATGAGGAGAATAGGAGAAAAACGAAGACGGGTATTGATGAAATCAAAACTCCCTTCAGTTGGGTATTCCAACAACTTTATCAGGCTGGCATGATTCAACAAGATCCTAAGACAAAGCCCAATGAATATGAAAATTATTATGAGTATCACCAAGAAGAATGACACAAAATTCAGCTTTGCCCTGAATTTAGGGGATTACTACAAAAGTGGATGAACAACAAGGAAATAGAATTCTTTGAGAAAAATAAGGAAAAAAGATGAGAAGATGTATGCACAACATAAAATTCCAAGCCAATGCATAGAACAAACAAGCTCGTGGTCATCACTGTGAGACCATATGCAATGAATTCCGTGTCAGTGAAGCCAAAAGTTGTTATCACGGCCTCTTCACCATTTTCGTTTAAAGATACCCGCAAGGTGCCTTGGAACTACACTACAAATGTTTCAATGATAAGGGAATCTGGTTCGTTAAAGAAAACAAAAGTAGCTGAAGAAAATGATAAAACACCAGGAAGCAACTTGATGAATGAAATAGTGAATGAAGTAGGGCACTTTACAAAAAGTGGGAGGTGTTACTCTCCCGAAACATCAAAAGAAACATACAAGGTGAAAGCAAAAGGAAAAGCTGAAGTGGTACCACAAAAGATATTTAATGATGAGCCCCCACCACTAATCAATGAGCCAGTAACTGAAGCACAAGCACAAGAATTCTTAAAATTCTTAAAACATAGTGAGTATAGTGTAGTAGAGTAGCTACACAAGCAACAAGCACGAATTTCGATTCTGGATTTGTTAATGAATTCAGAAGTACATCAGAATACTTTGCTTAGAGTGCTTAATCAAACATTTGTGCCTGAGGATATAACAGTGAACAAGTTGGATCGAATTGTGGGGCATATAGCTGCGGACAATTACATAACTTTCACTGATGATGAAATTCCTAATGGTGGAATGAGATCGGTAAAAGCCCTCAATATCACAACTCACTGCCATAGTCATGTCTTACCAGGTGTTTTGATTAACAATGGGTCGAAACTCAATGTTATGCCTATAGCCACATTACGAAGATTACCAGTGGACAACTCACATATGAGGGCCTACCAAAATGTTGTTAGAGCCTTTGATGGAACCCAACGGTACAATATTGATTTTGTGGTAATGTACATCAACCCGTCATATAACTGCTTGCTTGGGAGACCATGGATTCATTCGACAGGGGCAGTCCCTTCGTCCTTGCATCAAAAATTAAAATTTGTGATAGATGGTCAATTGATCAGTATTAGGATTTGATCGTTAGGCTTTGATTGTAACATCCTCCATGCCGGTTAGTGATTAATTTGTAAAGTTTCAGCATTTGGTGATTTAAGTAGAATGATGAAAGAATTCAATGACTTATTTGAGTTATTTTGTGTAGGATTGAATTATAAATAAGGAAGATTAGAAGGACAAAATGGTTTTTTTTATAGAAATATAATTTTGGGGTTAGTATTATATTAACCACGTGGGTGTATAGGAAATTAAAACAAACTTCCAGAGTCATTTCTTCTTTCTTCTTCTTCATACGTGAGACCCAAGCTAAGGTAAGATTTTCTTGTTAGTGAATTTCTTGATGAATTTATGGTTGATTCATGACCATTAGGCAATAGTTAAGCTTAAAGGAAGTTTAAATTGTTTTAAAACCTCAAGAGGAGAAGTATATGAAGAATTAAGGAAAGGAAGTAGAAAAGTGAAATCTTAGATTAGAGTTCATAATAAGAATTGGAAGTGAGATTTGACTTGTCATCAAGTTAATTAAGGGATATGAAGTATTAGAATTGGAATTAGAACACCTTGAAAATTTAGTGTGATTCTTGAATACCATGTAAATGATGGAATTTTGGGTTTAAAGAAGTGATTATGGAATAGAAATGAGTTTAAATAGGTATATGGAAGTTAGGAATATTAAAAGAAGTAAAATATGAAGGTTTAAGTTGAAGTGAAGTGATTTTTCGAGCTCAAAATAGGATTTCTGGGCTAGGGGAATTGATACCCATTCAAGGGGAATCGATACCCCCTCAAACGAATATGAATTTCCAGAACGCTAAAGGGGAATCGATACCCCCAGGGGGAACCGATTCCCCTATAATAAAAAAAAAGAGAAAAGAAAGAAGAGAGACTAAACTATCAATTCCTTAAATTGGTAGGCTATTAGAGGTTAATTTCAAGACTTAGGCATCTGATAATTATCTTGAAAATTTTGCTTATGTAGATATTGAGCCTAATCGAGTTCCGGAACCATCGACAAGTAGGATCAATCGAGGGAAAAACAAAGAAATCTAGGTGAGTGCATATACATAGCATGAATATGTATTTTATTCAGTTCTAGACTTGTGATAAGTCTAGATTCAATATTTTGATACATGATCATAGTTCATATGATGATATATGACATGAATCCATACCATATGCATTATGGGACATGAATATGAAAGAAAAGTTATATGAGTTATATGATAAATGTATGGAAATAATATGTCTACGTGATATGAATTAGATAAATTGTGAAAGCCCATGTTATGTAAATGAGAACTATAGGTATAGTTGGCATGCCAAGGGTAGAGGGTCTATGTGGTCCTTCGGGACATATATGTATTCTTTGGAACATGTGTGAAGTCTGGTGAGACACATACTTGATCCTTGGCATATGTATATGATTCTTAAGGAATGATATGTGGTCCTTCGGGACATATATGTATTCTTTGGAACATGTGTGAGGTCTGGTGAGACACATACTTGATCCTTGGTATATGTATATGATTCTTAAGGAATGATATGTGGTCATTCGGGACATATATGTATTCTTTGGAACATGTGTGAAGTCTGGTGAGACACATACTTGATCCTTGGCATATGTATATGATTCTTAAGGAATGATATGTGGTCCTTATGGACATTATTATATGGCACTACGGTGCAATTCTACGCGGCACTCCGGTGCAATTATACGTGGAACTTAGGTGCAATTATATGAGCTGTGGTGACAGCATAGTGCACAACCTCACAATACTCACATACCTTAGGTTCTCTGTATGGTACCATGGGCTAATGAACTTACTAAGGCGAACTTATGAATGTGAATTTGATAAGTATATGTGTAAGAAACATGGTTTTGGTTATTGCATTGTTTACATACATCTTATTACTGCAACCCCTTTCATTTTGTCAATTACTTCATATTTATTGATATTATTATTATATTATTGCCTCACTAAGTCGATGACTTAGCGTGTGAGTGTTTCACACGTAGGATCCGATAAAGTAGATAATCGAGGTTATACAACTGGATAACATTACTCCTGCAACTATCAGATCAGAAGCAACTTAATCAGTAGGTCATTTTGTTATGAAAATTGATGTTGGCATGTAATTAAAGAGTTAAGTTGTGTATGCTCTGAATATTTTGGTAAACTTATATTACCATATGTAAATTATTGTATTTTTCGTAATATAAGTTCAAGTATTTTACTATTATTTGTAATGAGTTGTGTTTTAAAAGTCAATGTAATATCTCTGACTCGTATCCGGGTTGGGATACGGGTTGGGGGTGTTACATTTAATGGTATCAGAGCTATGCTTTAGCCGATTCTAGGCATAAACCAGAGTCTATAGAGTCTTTAAATGGAATACATGCTAACAAATAGTGAGAACTTCTGATCTGGTATAGTATGAGTATGTTGTTTTACTAATAGAACAATGTGTTTATTCTTATTAGATGTCCGGACATAATAGCTCCCGAAGTGAAGCGGGAGAAGATAGGCATGTTGAAAGTAGTAATTCACCTGCCCTGGCCAGGCAAGGTGAAGAACAGGCATCTCAAGGAGTGCCTGTGCAAGATCAAGATATGTTCTTCAGAACGTTAGACGCTATTCTAACGCGTCTTCAACCTCCTGCTCCACCAACTCAAAGGATGAATGTAACAAAAGATTTGAGAGGTTTAGGAGCTCCCGAATTTAAGGGAGAAACCGAAGAAGGTCCGGTTGCGGTAGATCTTTGGTTAAATGATTTAAAAATCATATTGGATGGTCTCCACTGTTCTGAAGTGGAGAAGTTAGATGGAGTTGTCTCGTTGTTGAGGGGTCAGGCGAGAATATGGTGGACGAACGTCACCATGAGGATGCCCAGTGACCAATTAACTTGGTCTTTATTCTTAGATGAATTTAAAAACAAGTACATTGGAGATCAATTTATTCGAAAGATGAAGCAGGAGTTTTTGAATTTGAAACATATGAACCGCTCTATATATGAGTATGAATGTGAGTTCAACAAGTTGAGTAGGTTTGCATCCGAGCTTGTGCCTACTGAAAAAGAGGCTTGTGAATGGTTTGTGGAGGGTTTACGCCCTAGATTGAAAGAGATGCTGATAGTATTGAATTTTTCCTCGTTCCAAGAGGTGATCAATCGTGCCAAGGCTCTTGAAAGAGCTCAGAATGAGAGATTTCGGGGATTTTAGAGTTCAGACATCAAAGAGAACGGGTGCTTCTTCTAGCTCCGCACCATCAAAAAGGGGAAGAGACTCGGGATTTCGATCACAAGCTAGATCAGAATCAGTTGCATAGTCTGCTAGGGGAGCAAGTCAGGCAAGACCTAGACAGACGCAGTCAGTGGGATCTGGTGTTGGGAGATCTACTCCGAGTCAAGCGAGACAGTGTCAGCACTGTGGGAAAAACCATTCTGGGGCTTTTCGGATGGCTGTTGGGACTTGTTTTCGATGCGGAGATGCCATACATTTTATCCGGGATTGTCCATTGATTGTTGGTGAGCCTGCACCATCTGAAAGAGTTGGTTCTTCCTCACAAAGAGGACGAGGAAGAGGCAGAGGAAGGAACCCGTCTGAATTCTCTGCTCAACCTGAAGTTCGATCAACCGCACGGGTGTACAATCTAAAGACAAGTGAAGACCGTGATGACCCTGATATTATAGCAGGTACTTTTCAGTTGTATGATAAATTAGTATTGGTACTGATTGATCCGGGTTCTAATTATTCTTATATTACAAGTAAGTTAGTAAAGGAATTGAGGATTCCCATAGAAGCTACGAGTAATGAGATTATAGTAACAACTCCGTTAGGCCATAGTGCTCGGGTGAATAAAGTCTGTAAGGGGTGTCCCATAAAGGTTCAGGGAATTGAATTCCCTGCTAATCTGATGGAATTACCCTTTGACGAGTTTGAAGTGATTCTGGGAATGGATTGGTTGTTCCGTTACTATGGACATATTAATTGCAGATTGAAAAAGGTAACCCTGAAAAGCCCAGGAGGAACAGAGATAAGTGTGAGCAGTGAAAAGTTTAATCCCTTAGCAAATGTAATGTCAGTAATGTCAGCTAAGAAGCTATTGCTACAGGGATGTCAAGGATTTCTTACAAATGTGATAGATTTAAGATCTATAGAGAAAGGACTAGAGGAGATTCCTATAGTTCAAGAATTCCCTGAAGTTTTCCCGGCTGAGTTGCCAGGATTACCTCCAGATAGAGAGGTAGAATTTCAAATTGAGGTAATGCCAGGAACCGCTCCAATTGCAATGGCACCTTATCGGATGGCTCCGAAAGAATTGCAAGAGTTAAAGAATCAATTGCAAGAGTTGTTAGGAAAATGATTTATTCGACCAAGTGTGTCACCTTGGGGAGCTCCGGTGTTATTTGTTAAGAAGAAGGATGGATCAATGCGTCTCTGTATTGATTATCGATAACTTAATAAGGTGACCATCAAGAACAAGTATCCCCTTCCGCGCATTGATGACTTGTTTGATCAACTAAAAGGAGCTTCGGTATTTTCGAAGATCGATCTACGTTCGGGTTATCATCAATTGAAGATTCAGGAGAAAGATATTCCGAAGACGGCTTTCAGAACGAGATATGGTCATTATGAATTCATCGTAATGTCATTCGGAGTAACGAATGCACCAGCCGCTTTCATGGATCTCATGAATAGGATTTTTCAGCCCTATTTGGACCAGTTTGTTGTTGTCTTTATTGATGACATACTGGTTTACTCGAAGTCCATTGAAGAGCACAGTGCACATCTGAGGCTAGTTTTGCAAATTCTCAGAGATAAAAATCTCTATGCGAAATTGTCCAAATGTGAATTTTGGCTAAACGAAGTAATTTTCTTGGGGCATGTAATCTCGACAGTTGGGATTAGAGTAGACCCTCAGAAGGTTAAAGCTATAATGGACTGGGAAGTTCCAAAGAATGTATCTGAAGTTCGGAGTTTCCTTGGACTTGCCGGTTATTATCGAAGATTCGTTAAGAATTTTTCGATGATAGTGCTGCCTTTAACAAAGATGATGAGAAAGAATGTACCGTTTGTTTGGACTTCTGAATGTCAAGAAAGTTTTGAAGCTTTAAAGAGAATTCTAACAGAAACTCCGATATTGGTTCAACCGGAATCTGGCAAGAATTTTGTAGTATACAGTGACGCATCCCATAACGGGTTGGGGTGTGTATTAATGCAAGAAGGGAATGTGGTAGCGTATGCATCGAGACAGTTGAAACCATATGAAAAGAATTACCCCACTCGTGATTTAGAAATGTCTACTGTAGTATTCGCTCTCAGGATTTGGCGTCATTATCTTTATGGGGAGCGTTCTTACTTATATACGGATCATAAGAGCCTAAAGTACCTGATGACTCAAAAAGAGTTGAATTTGAGGCAACGTAGATGGGTAGAGTTCTTAAAAGATTATGATGTGATAATTGACTATCATCCCGGAAAGGCTAATGTGGTAGCAGATGCTTTGAGTAGAAAGACGTTTGCAGCTTTACGAGCTATGGATGCAAGATTATCTTTAATGGGAGACGGTGGTCTTTGTGTAGATTTAACCCTTAAACCAGCATAGTTGGAACGAATAGGAGAATTGCAAAGTAAAGATGAAATGTGTTTGAAAAGAATTGAACAAGTAAAGAACAAAGAGATTCAAGACTTTGAGATTAAGTCAGATGGAAATCTATATTGTAAAGGAAGAATTGTAATACTCGACAATGACGACTTGAAGAAAGAAATATTAACAGAGGCTCATTGCAGTCCGTTAACGATGCACCCGGGTGGAACCAAGATGTATATGGATTTGAAGGATCGATTTTGGTGGTCAGGGATGAAACGAAGCATCACCGAATTTGTGTCTAAGTGTTTGATATGTCAACAAGTCAAAGCTGAGCATCAAGTTCCGTCAGGATTATTGCAACCGCTTTTCATTCCTCAATGGAAATGGGAAAATATTATGATGGATTTTGTTTCGGGGTTACCCTTGACTCCGAACAAAAGAGAATCAATCTGGGTAATTGTTGATCGATTAACTAAGTCAGTGCATTTCCTTCAGGTTAGAACGGATTTCTCTATGGAAAAGTATGCAGAGCTATATATTAGAGAAGTTATTAGATTGCATGGAGTGCCTGTTTCCATAGTCTCTGATCGAGACCCTCAATTCACTTCTAGATTCTGGAAATCTTTGCATGGAGCATTGGAGACTCGTTTAAACTTTAGTACGGCTTTTCATCCTCAGACTGATGGGTAATCAGAGAGAACTATTCAGATATTGGAAGATATGTTGAGAGCATGCATAATGGAATTCAAAAGATCATGGGAAAAGTATTTACCGCTGGCAGAGTTCGCTTACAACAATAGTTATCAGACTAGTATAAAGATGGCCCCATATGAAGCATTATATGGAAGAAAATGTCGTACTCCATTAAATTGGTATGAACTCAAAGATCGAAGTGTTCTTGGTCCGGATTTAATTCAAGATGTAGAACAGAAAGTTTGAGAAATTTAGCATAACCTCAAAGTGGCCTCTGATCGGCAAAAGTCCTATTCTGATCTTAAAAGAAAGGAGATTGAATTTGAAGTTGGGGATAAAGTGTTTTTAAAGGTATCTCCATAGAAGAATGTGTTGAGGTTTGGTCGGAAATGAAAGTTAAGTCCCCGGTTTATTGGACCATATGAGATTGTAAAAAGAGTGTGACCCGTAGTATACCAATTGACTTTACCACCAGAAATGGAAAAGATTCACAATGTATTCCATGTCTCAATACTTCAGAGATATCGATCGGATCCCTCCCATATCGTAAACCCAGAAGAGATCGAGGTACAACTAGATTTGACTTATGAGGAAGAACCGATTCAAATTTTAGCTCATGAGGTTAAGCAATTGAGGAACAAGACTATTCCATTGGTTAAAGTTTTATGGAAGAATCACAAAGTAGAGGAAGTAACATGGGAACGTGAGGAGGATATGAGGAATCAGTATCCCCATCTCTTTTCTTATTGAAAATTCGAGGATGAATTTTCTTAAGGGAGGGAGATTTGTAACATCCTCCATGCCGGGTTAGTGATTAATTTGTAAAGTTTCAGCATTTGGTGATTTAAGTAGAATGATGGAAGAGTTCAATGACTTATTTGAGTTATTTTGTGTAGGATTGAATTATAAAGAAGGAAGATTAGAAGGACAAAATGGTCTTTTTATAGTAATATAATTTTGGGGTTAGTATTATATTAACCACGTGGATGTATAGGAAATTAAAACAAGCTTCCAGAGTCATCTTCTTCTTTCTTCTCTTCATACGTGAGACCCAAGCTAAGGTAAGATTTTCTTGTTAGTGAATTTCTTGATGAGTTTATGGTTGATTCATGACCATTAGTCAATAGTTAAGCTTAAAGGAAGTTTAAATTGTTTTAAAACCTCAAGAGGAGAAGTATATGAAGAATTAAGGAAAGGAAGTAGAAAAGTGAAATCTTAGATTAGAGTTCATAATAAGAATTAAAAGTGAGATTTGACTTGTCATCAAGTTAATTAAGGGATATGAAGTGTTAGAATTGGAATTAGAACACCTTGAAAATTTAGTGTTATTCTTGAATACCATGTAAATTATGGAATTTTGGGTTTAAAGAAGTGATTATGGAATATAAATGAGTTTAAATAGGTATATGGAAGTTAGGAATATTAAAGGAAGTAAAATATGAAGGTTTAAGCTGAAATGAAGTGATTTTTCGAGCTCAAAATAGGATTTCTGGGCTAGGGGAATTGATACCCATTCAAGGGGAATCGATACCCCCTCAAACGAATATGAATTTACAGAACGCTAGAGGGGAATCGATACCCCCAGGGGGGAACCGATTCCCCCATAATAAAAAAAAAGAAAGAAAGAAGAGAGACTAAACTATCAATTTCTTAAATTGATAGGCTATTAGTGGTTAATTTCAAGACTTAGGCATCTGATAATCATCTTGAAAATTTTTCTTATGTAGATATTGAGCCTAATCGAGTTCCGGAACCATCGACAAGTAGGATCAATCGAGGGAAAAACAAAGAAATCTAGGTGAGTTCATATGCATAGCATGAATATGTATTTTATTCAGTTCTAGACTTGTGATAAGTCTAGATTCAATATTTTGATACATGATCGTAGTTCATATGATGATATATGACATGAATCCATACCATATGCATTATGGGACATGAATATGGAAGAAAAGTTATATGAGTTATATGATAAAGGTATGGAAATAATATGTCTACGTGATATGAATTAGATAAATTTTGAAAGCCTATGCTATATAAATTAAAACTATAGGTATAGTTGGAATGCCAAGGGTAGAGGGTCTATGTGGTCCTTCGGGATATATATGTATTCTTTGGAACATGTGTGAAGTCTAGTGAGACACATACTTGATCCTTGGCATATGTATATGATTCTTAAGGAATGATATGTGGTCCTTCGGGACATATATGTATTCTTTGGAACATGTGTGAGGTCTGGTGAGACACATACTTGATCCTTGGTATATGTATATGATTCTTAAGGAATGATATGTGGTTATTCGGGACATATATGTATTCTTTGGAACATGTGTGAAGTCTGGTGAGACACATACTTGATCCTTGGCATATGTATATGATTCTTAAGGAATGATATATGGTCCTTATGGACATTATTATATGGCACTACAGTGCAATTCTACGTGGCACTCTGGTGCAATTCTACGTGGCACTTAGGTGCAATTATATGAGCTGTGGTGACAGCATAGTGCACAACCTCACAATAGTCACATACCTTAGGTTCTCTGTATGGTACCATGGGCTAATGAACTTACTAAGGCGAACTTATGAATGTGAATTTGATAAGTATATATGTAAGAAACATGGTTTTGGTTATTGCATTGTTTACATACATCTTATTACTGCAACCCCTCTCATTTTGGCAATTACTTAATATTTATTGATATTATTATTATATTATTGCCTCACTAAGTCGATGACTTAGCGTGTGAGTGTTTCACACGTAGGATCCGATAAAGTATACGATCGAGGTTAAGCAGCTGGACAACATTACTCCTGCAACTATCAGATCAGAAGCAACTTAATCAGTAGGTCATTTTGTTATGAAAATGGATGTTGGCATGTAATTAAAGAGTTAAGTTGTGTATGCTCTGAATATTTTGGTAAACTTATATTACCATATGTATATTATTGTATTTTTCGTAATATAAGTTCAAGTATTTTACAATTATTTGTAATGAGTTGTGTTTTAAAAGTCAATGTAATATCTCTGACTCGTATCCGGGTTGGGATACGGGTTGGGGGTGTTACATTGATCGTGGTCGACTCAGAGAGTGTGAAGGAGAGTAGAGAGTGTTTTTTTAGGTGTTAGGTTAAAATGAAAAAAGAAGAAGAAAGTGTGCTTTATAGTAAAAGTTTAGGGGTTATTTACACTTAAATCCCCCTAAAGTTGTCGTGTTTTTGCATCTTAGTCACCTTCAAGGAATGTTTTGATTTTAGTCTTAATTTATTTGGTTTGATCCTGTAATTTTCACATTTGTGTTTATTAGTGAATATTTGGCTTATAAAAATGGAAAATCCTCATTTAGTCCCCCTATCTTACCCTCGTTTTCATAATAGGGTCACATGTTTGTCCTTTTTTATTATTCTGTTTGAATGCATGTACTTAGGTTATAATTTTACATTTTTTTGCATTTAATGAATTATTATGGTTTAAATTTATGGGCTATTTATGTTGAGATCCCCCTACTTTACGCGTGAATTTACATTCTGGTCACTGATTTTGTGACTATTTATCTTATTTCAATTTTAATGTACTAATAGTGCTATTTCACCATTTTTGTTTTTATTGAGTGTATTCTTGTTACAAAAGGAAGAATTGCACTTTGACCCCGTAAGTTGCGCTTGAATTTGCACTTAAGTCCCTATTCGTATCTAATGTTATTTTATATCATCTGATTTTGCTTTATTATTTTATTTTAATTTAATTTCTTATATATTATTATTATCATTTCATTTAATTATTCAATTTATCAAGTGCACTGTTTGTCTAATTTTATCTTATTGTGTTTTTATGTTTTATTCCTTAATTCCTATCTCAACCAAAAAAAATTTTCCTTAATTCCTTTGATTTGAACCTTGGTTTTAGTTTTCCTTTCCCTCCTCCCCTGGAAATATGCCTAACTTATGCTTTTCCCTATTTTAACTTATTATACTTTTAGATATTAACTTTGAATTAGTTAAGATTTATTGTCTTTACATTGTTAACTAAAATATTTAGTTTATTCCTTTTGTGTACATATTAATCAATTAGTTTTCTGCTTATTAATTTTCTTTAATGTAATCATATATGATATATTGAGTTTTCTTTATATAAATATAAAATTCTGTACATATATATTTGTTTATTCGATAACTTTCCTTTACTTGATTTAATGTGTAAATAAATTTGATGCATGTTAGTTTTAATTACGTTTTACTTTATTGCTTTAAATTTATTTTATTAATTCTTTCAATTAAATGAATTAATTTCTTAGTTTTTTAGTGTAATGAGAGCTTTAGATTTAGGTTATTATCACCTAGAGTATAATTTAGGGAATAATTTGATTTTAGCTCTTGTATTTATATGCTGGGGCTCATTTCGATTATTCGATTCAATAAAAAGGATAATTAATTAGAATTAATAATTAAAACCTTAACCTTAACTTTTTCATACTTTAGTCCTTGAACTCTTAATTAGATATTCATTTGATCATAATTAATTAGGATTTTTAATAAAAAATAGTCTCTATTTTAGATAGAACTACACTTAATCTTTAAATTTAGAAATAATCTGAATTGGCTTCCACATTTAATATGCTCGGAGAACCAGCTTGATTTCGACTAAATAATTGGTAAATATCAATTAGGGTTGATATTAGAGACTTCATTTTTAGGTTTAAACCTTTAGGCTCTATACGCTTCATAATTTGACACTTTAAGTTAGGAGAAACCTTAATTAATTACCTAGTATAGTTAGGATGACATAATTGATTATTTTATTGCATTCCAATTTCACAACTATGGCAATGTTGATTTACCAAGGAATCAATGGTATATCTCCCACAAGTATGCTCAGGGAGTGACTACTAGTGATTCATGAAGTAGGTCAACATCCTTTCCAAGACCGCATCATGATTTCTTAAAATCAAGACTAGTTGTTCTCCCACATTTATGCTGGGGGTGAACACTATTGGCATAAATAAATGAACATCCTTTTCAACTGTGCATTCATAGTGAATTTTCGATTAAATAAAGTTCGAACTCAGAATTTACAATTTTAAATATAGGGTAATCAACTAAGTAACGATTTTTAAGAGTTGTGGGGGTGCTAATCCTTCCCCACGCGTAACTTGTTGTGGAGTTCGGGTTAATTTCCACAAATAATAACAAATTCACCTTGAAAACTATTATCTAGGTGACTAGTGTGAAAACGATTGTACTAAAAATCACACCAAGGTAGATTCCCAGGAAAGAGGAGGGGTCACAATGGTCCCTCTTAAAACCCACTTTCCTTAGACATAACTACCAAGACAAGTAATTTTAATAGGACAATAATTAACAACAACTTTACCCGACAATAGCTATTAAATAGACATAAAAGAGAACACCAAAATTTAACGAGGTTAGGCCAAAATTATGCCTACCTCCTCGAACACTACTAAAATAATATTTCACTAATAGAGGAAATATTACAAAGAGATAGAAAGAGTACAAATAGCCTTTAATGTAGAAGAAGGCTTATATTTGTGGGATGATTAACTAAGGAGGAGGATGGCTTTATTTATAATAAAAGAATTTCCCCTCCTCCTTATACACAACCAATGTGGGACTTTTCCAAAAACCAACAAATCTCCACCTTGGCAAATTCCACACACATCTCTAAAAAAACAATCTTTTAATTTGTAACAATATTGACCAAGTCTAAACAATGTTTAAACTTGACCGCAGTTACCACTTTTGTCAACATATCAGTAGGATTCTCAGTGGTCCGGATCTTATGGATTATGACTCCACCTTCTTCTAGAATCTCTCGTACAAAGTGATATCGAACATCGATGTGCTTCGTTCTTGCATGGTAAACCTGGTTCTTTGCTAAATGAATAGCACTCTGACTGTCACAGTGCACTTTGATGTGCTTTTGTTCCATTCCCAATTCACCAAGCAACCCTTGAAGCCAAATTGCCTCCTTCACAGCCTCTGTAACTGCCATATACTCTACCTCTGTAGTAGACAAAGCCACTGTTAACTGTAAGGTGGACTTCCAACTGACTGGTGCCTTTGCAAATATAAACACATAATCAGTAGTTGATCGACGCTTGTCCAAATCACCTGCATAGTCTGAATCACAATACCCAACTATACACTGACCATCTTGTTTGTCCTGCTGAAAGACCAAACCAACATCTACGGTGTTCAGAATATACCGCATAATCCATTTCACAGCTTGTCAATGCTCATTTCCAGGATCATGCATATACCTGCTCATAACCCTAACTGCCTGTGAAATATCGGGTCTCGTACACACCATTGCATACATCAAGCTACCAACATCACTTGCATACGGAACCTTTGACATGTATACCCGTTCTGTATCATCCTTAGGTGACATTGATGCACCGAGCTTGAAATAAGGAGCAAGAGGTGTACTAACTGGTTTTGACATCTCATTTATGCCAAAACGTTTTAGTACCTTCCTCAGATATTCTTTCTGAGATAAACAAAGCCTCCCCAATTTCTTATCCCTTGATATCTCCATGCCTAGAATCTTCTTCGCTTCACCAAGATCCTTCATCTCAAACTCCCTATTCAATTGAGTCTCTTTAGTTTCACAATTTCTGTCTGACTCCTGGAAGCTATCAACATATCATCAACATAAAGAAGAAGATATATATAGGATCCATCTTCTAGCTCACGTAAATACACACAATGATCATATTTGCTTCTTGTGTACTTCTTCCCTATCATAAACTTGTCAAATCGCTTGTACCACTGCCTTGGAGATTGCTTTAATCCGTACAACGATTTTTCTAATTTGCACACCATCTCTTCTTTTTCAGCAACTTTGAATCCATCTGGCTGAGTCATGTAGATTTCCTCATCCAAGTCTCCATGTAAAAATGTAGTTTTTACATCCATCTGAACTAGTTCCAAATCCAACTGCGCTACCAAAGCCAACAAAATTCTGATGGAGGAATGTTTTACAACTGGAGAAAATACTTCATTATAATCAACTCCCTCCGTTTGAGCGTAGCCTTTAGCCACCAATCTTGCTTTGTAGCAGATGTTATTCTTGTCAGGAAATCCATCTTTCTTTGCATATACCCACTTGCACCCAATTGCCTTCTTTCCCTTCGGAAGACTAGCTAGTTTCCACATCTGATTCTTTTGAAGGGATTGCATTTCTTCATTCATGGCGATCCTCCACTTTTTATGTTCTGAACTTTGAACTGCTTTATTAAAAGTGGCAGGAACGTCATCAATTGCAATTGGTGATGCAAAAGAGACTATATCAGTATAACGAGCAGGTTGTCTAATGGTTCCCTTTCCCTTTCTGAGTGCAATTGATTCATGTTGCTGTGGAGGTTCTTGGGTCTGAACCTCTTCTTCATCTGACTCTTCTTCTACCATAGGAGAGTCAACATCAGTTTCTTTACTGGTTGGGATAATCTTTCTTCCTTCAAACTCCACCTGTTTGGGAGTTCCATCTGTCTGGTCCAATTTTTCTGAAGTCACCTTTCTCAACATGGTAGATTCATCAAAGGTAACATCCCTGCTGAAGATTATTTTCTTTATTTCTGGACACCAAAGACGATAGCCTTTCACACCAGAGGTGATCACCATAAAGATCGACTTATTTGCTCTTGGATCCAGCTTTGACTCCTTAACATGGTAGTATGCAGTGGAACCAAACACATGTAAGGAATCATAATCTGTAGCAGGTACTCCAAACCATTTCTCTAATGGTGTTTTACCACCAATAGCAGTCGATGGTAAAAGGTTGACAAGGTGACAAGCATAGACCAAAGCCTCAGCCCAAAATTCTTTGCCTAACCCAACATTAGACAACATACACCGAACCTTCTCCACTAATGTCCGATTCATACGCTCTGCCACCCCATTCTGTTGTGGTGTACCTCTGACAGTGAAGTGCCTGACAA
The DNA here is from genome assembly GCF_006381635.1 of Hibiscus syriacus. Lineage (NCBI taxonomy): Eukaryota > Viridiplantae > Streptophyta > Magnoliopsida > Malvales > Malvaceae > Hibiscus > Hibiscus syriacus. The sequence continues at coordinate 106,024 of NW_024061876.1, forward strand.
TTCATTCCTCTTCACAGACTTTCAGAAATGGATCATTTTTGTACTCTCCACCATTGTCTGTACGGAGACGTTTGATTTTTCTGCCTGTTTGAGTCTCCATCATCTTTTTCCATTTAAGGAAAAATCCTAGCACCTCATCCTTTGTCTTCATTGGATACACCCAAACTCTCCGGGAAAAATCATCAACAAATGTGACATAATAGTGTGTTCCTCCCAATGAAGTTGTCTTGGAAGGCCTCCATACATCTGAATGAACATAATCCAAAATACCTTTAGTATCATGGATTGCTGTTCCAAATTTCACCCTCGTCTTCTTCCCTTTGATGCAATGCTCATAAAAAGCTAATTTGCAAGTCCGAGCACCCTTCAATAATCCTTGATCTATGAGTAATTTCAAGGATTTTTCACCAACATGCCCCAAGCGCATATGCCATAACCTGGTTGCTTCTGACTCATGTTTATCAGTAGAAACTGTCACTGCTGCTGTCCCAACAATTATACTACCCAGAAAGTAATACACATTGTTTCTTTTTCGGATTCCCTTCATTATCACCAGTGCACCAGAGATAATCCTCATAATCCCATCTTTTACCCTCACTTCTAAACCTTTTGACTCTAAGGTTCCCACAGAGATGAGATTTCTCATTAAATCTGGTACTTAATGGACACCTGTTAAGGTTCTGATTGATCCATCCTGATTCCTCAAGCGAATTGAACCAATCCCAAGTGTGTCAAGAGGGGAATTATTTGTTGTGTAGACAATTCCACCTTTTAGTTCTTTAAAATCAAAGAACCATTCTCTATTGGGGGTCATATGGTGGCTACAAGCTGAATCTAACAGCCATGAACTGGAACAGCTGGTTGATGGCGTAGCAGCGAATGCGAAATCTAAATCTGCATCATCATACTCGACCACATTTGATTCTGAGACATCCTTTCCCCTTTCAGGTTTGCCTTTGTTCTTTAGCTTGGGACATTCTTTCTTCCAGTGCCCTTTTTCTTGACAAAAGGCACATTCATCTTTGCTCAATCTGGACTTTGACTTCGATCTCCCTCTCCTTCCTTTATTCTGACTCTTCGAACGGCCTCTAACAACAAAAATTTCTGCTTCGACACTTGTGTTTTCTTGTTTGTCTTTCTTTCTCAATTTATAACTATACAAGGCAACAGTTACTTTACTAAGAGACACATCAAATTTCCCATGAAGTAGAGTAGTTTCAAGATACTCAAACTCATCAGGAATTGATCCCATCAACATCAGAGCCAGATCTTTGTCTTCAAAAGTCACGTCCATATTCATCAGATCAGTCACCAGCTGATTAAAGCTAGTAATGTGATCATTCATAGTGGTACCTGGTACATAGTTGAAGCGGAACAATCTCTTTTTCATGTAGAGCTTGTTCTGACTGCTTTTCTTCAAAAATTTCTCCTCCAGTGCCTTCCACAATTTACTTGCAGACGTTTCTTTAGAAAATGCATACTTCTGCTCTCTAAAAAGACACGATCGAATAGTACCACATGCCAATCTATTGATCCTCTTCCATTCTTTCTCCTCAACATCTTCTGGTTTCTTTCCTTCAATAATAATGTCTAGACCCTGCTGAAATAGGGCATCTAGAACCTCACTTTGCCACATGCCGAAATGACCGGTGCCATAAAAAATCTCTACTGCAAATCTAACATTTGTCACAGCTGTTGACGACGATGTGGATGTTTTTGTTGTGTCTGCCATTTCTGCTACAAATTCTATTTAATAGCTGTCAATGCGGAATGCCAATTATCCCAAGGATATTTTTTCTGATGTGGAAGATCAGCCTAAGCCGCAACCACAGAGCATACTAAAATAAACCAAGAGCAATGATACCAATTGTTGTGGAATTCGGGTTAATTTCCACCAATAATAACAAATTCACCTTGAAAACTATTATCTAGGTGACTAGTGTGAAAACGATTGTACTAAAAATCACACCAACGTAGATTCCCAGGAAAGAGAAGGGGTCACAATGGTCCCTCTTAAAACCCACTTTCCTTAGACAGAACTACCAAGACAAGTAATTTTAATAGGACAATAATTAACAACAACTATACCCGACAATAGCTATTAAATAAACATAAAAGAGAACACCAAAATTTAACGAGGTTAGGCCAAAATTATGCCTACCTCCTTGAACACTACTAAAATAATATTTCACTAATAGAGGAAATATTACAAAGAGAGAGAAAGAATACAAATAGCCTTTAATGTAGAAGAATGCTTATATTTGTGGGATGATTAACTAAGGAGGAGGATGACTTTATTTATAACAAAAGAATTTCCCCTCCTCCTTATACACAACCAATGTGGGACTTTGCCAAAAACCAACATAACTGACTCCCGAACCCGTTTTTTGGTTTTCGTATACCATAAACTTGATATTTTGATAAAATAAAAATGTTTTATTAAAATTACCCGATTTTTATGTGTCCCGATCGCACCTTAAAATGATTGGTGAAAACTCCTCACATTTCAAAATATTTTCAAAGAAAAACTTCTAAGTCATACAAGTTTTTTCCCACCCGGGCGAAAAATGGTGACGACAAAAGTAATGATAATTTTAAAATGATTTAATAATTTTATAATTCCTATACTTCAATAACTAAAAATAATTATTTTAATATATCTTAGTGTTTCTTAATATATTTTATCCTAATATGTAATTAACATCCCAAATTTGAATGTTAAGATCCATCATTGATTTGAGTACGTCTTGAGTGACTGAAGGATAAGTCGGAGTTGCCAGTTCCCTGGGCCCAAATGTCAAACTAAATCACAGAGAACTGGAATGATTTACACGTCACCGACAAGCCAAAGTCTTGTTGGTTTCCTCCGCCACTGCTTTGGTCATCAAGGCATTTATGGCCCAAAAACTTAGGGTTTATTGCCATTTTAATGATCGGAATGGTATTTATGGCATGGATGGTGTATTTTCATGAATTTGTTTATGGCCAATAGAATAGCTAAGGATTTGAAGTTGATCATTTCTAATATGGAATTAGAGTATCCTCGTGACCTGTGTTGGCTGAACCAACACGTTCTTTGGGAGAGTAGCCGCTCTCGACCAATCCAGGGTTTCAATGCTGAATATGCAAACCGCTGTGCTGAATGAATTTGGAGTAATCGTGTACATACAAGGATCCAATTGTACGATATATATGAGTAAAAGGACACGTTAAATCATACCAATTCAACCCGCCCCGATCGTGGACACCTGAAGGGCTCTGATTCAGCACTTAAATTTCGTAAGACAACGCATGGCCTCTTAAGTGGTCCAATTTTGGGATGAATCATAATTTGTAGAACCTTCCTAATGAAAGGGTGTCTAATAATAAACACATGGATGACGGTGCGCCATGAATTGCCCTCTCTGTCTCCTGATATTTTTAGTCATCCCCCTCTATTTAACCACTTTCCTTCATTCTCGACATTCATCGCAATTGAAGTCTCAGCGTTTATTCATCTCTCTTCTTCCACGGGATCAAGGAAGAAGAGAGAAACCCTTTGTTCATCGTCAATTAAAGATTCCATAAAAGTACCTCCTCTTTTTACCATAATGGCCCAGGGATGTTTAAAGATATGTTCATGGATGACAACGCCTCCACCTCCTATTATTTACCCTCTTAAGCCTTCCAATTCTCCCCTTTTGGAGACCATAGTCGAAGACGCTTGCGAGGAATATGGTGAAGATGCATCAAATCCCTCCACCCACTCTACGGAATGTGGTGAAAATCTATCAAGATTTGAAAGGAGGGGTGGAAGCTAAGTACTTCTTAAAGCAACAATGTAGTTTAGATTATTATGCATTCCTTCTTTCGTTGTTTTGTACATATGGTCTTCCAATGAAAGAACGTAATGAATATTTAATCTCTTATTGTTATCTTTTTGGTCCTCAACTGCAGGTTTCTCTTAATATATTAATTATACACAAAAACATATTACAAAAATTGTAGTCTATACACTCGGTCGTAAATCCTTTCGTGCTCATAAAGCTATGGATGCTCATCTCCATGTTTATAAGAATGGAAGCCTTTTCGCTGAAATCAGAGCTCATTCTACTTTTATTTCGAGGATTAAGGATCTTTAACCCCGTGACACTAAATTAAAATGTATTTTTGATCGAATTGACAATAACTCTGATTCTGAATTCTCTTTCAAATCAAAAGGACTTCAATATTTTTAAAATCAAATGTATATACCTATTAACTCAAAATTGAAATATGATATTTTTTATGAAGCTCATTGTAGTTCTTTATCAGTTCACCATGAATCAATTAAGATGTACATAGGTCTTCGTGAATATTATTGGTGGCATGGGATGAAAAGAACCGTCACCGAATTCATCTCTAAGTTTTTGATATGTCAACTAATCACTTAAATTTACAAGCTTAAATTCAATTAAATCCTTAACTTCTAACTTATAAAAGTTTGCATTTTGGTCCTTTATTCAAATTAGGCTTGATTCTTTTCAATTCTAAATTATTTGAATTTAATTTTTAATCTAGAATAAAGATTCTAAATTTCAAACTAAACACCGAAAAAATATTTTTCAATCATCAAAAGTTAAAAGATAATAAACTGAGTTTAAAGATGTTGCACATATATTTAAAATATAATATAATATAATATAATAGTATAAATTTATAAAATGGTCGAGCTGGACCCATCGGGCTGAGGCCATAAATATTGGAGTTTGGTCAATGTTTAAAGTGAGATTAAATTTTGGAGGAATTTTAAAATTTGAATAGATAAGTGGACCTTTAAACAAGTGTAGTTGATAGTATCTCTTGTTATATTATCCTTTCATTTATGTTTGGTGTTCTAATTATGTAGTTTAATTTCATCTTAGGAAGCATTTTGTTATGTACTTTTGAAATAGTTGATCAAATTCACGAATAAGATAATCGATTTTCCTTGTCATTCAAAACCTCATCACTTAGCAAGGTTGTGGGATCGATTATCTAAAGCCTTTGAAGTGAGATTGATCGAATCTGTTATAGAGTGATGTAACTATAAAAGGAATTTTTAAATAGTTAAAAAAACGTATAAATATAATAAAAGAAATTTTAAATATAAAAACTATAAAAGGAAATAGAAACGACTAGAAACAACGAGGGAGACGAAGAATCAAAGTCCATGAACAATTACAAAACAGTGGTGGCTCATGGTGGGGTCTCCGACAATATAATAAACCTATGGGGCGGCACAGTGATATGTTCAATTAACACACACTCACCGAGTATACATAAACACATCTTCTCCACTTCTCAATACTTCCGATCACAAACAAATAAAATTTCTTCTCGTCTCTTTAAAATTCCAATCATCTTTTCGGTTACTTTGGCATTTGAATGTCCTGAGAAAGTATGGGTAAGGACATAGGACATTGAGGTTGGTGGCGAGTTCCAAGCCAAGGACTACCATGATTCACCACCGGCTCCATTGGTGGACGCCGAGGAGTTAACAAAGTGGTCATTATATAGAGCCGTCATAGCTGAGTTCATCGCCACGCTCTTGTTTCTGTACATCACCGTCTTGACGGTGATCGGATACAAGAGCCAGGTCGACTCCACCAAGGGCGGTGACGATTGTGGCGGCGTTGGCATTCTCGGCATCGGTTGGGCTTTCGGTGGCATGATCTTTATCCTTGTTTACTGCACCGCTGGTATCTCTGGTAAGTTTCATAACTCTTCACATCACCATGTGTTTGATGAGAGGGGTATGTGTTTTTTTCCCTATGTTTCTAACTGGTTTAGGTCAATTATATGTATGCAGGAGGACACATTAACCCAGGAGTGACATTCGGGCTTTTCTTGGCTAGGAAAGTGTCAATGGTTCGAGCCATACTTTACATGGCGGCTCAATGCCAGGGTGCCATTTGTGTGTGGTCTGGTGAAGGCATTCCAAAAAATCATATTACAATCAGTATGGAGGAGGAGCCAACAGCCTTGCAGATGGATACAGCACTGGAACTGGTTTGGGAGCTGAAATCATCGGCACCTTTGTTCTTGTCTACACTGTTTTCTCGGCAACTGATCCCATGAGGAATGCCAGAGACTCCCATGTCCCTGTATGTCCGCAAATTTCTTCAAAAATTTCTCAACTTCTTAGTATGTTTGTTCTTAGGTACTTATTATTCAAATTTTGATTTAACTTCTTATTGGATTTGTTGTGTGTAATCACCATTTTTACCTCTCCATTCCAGCAGCCCCTCCACGTTGCACATTCCAGCACATTCCAGCAGCTCCAGAAGCCAGCTGCCCCCTCCACGTTTCAGCAACTCTCCAACAACGACAACCGTCCAACACCTCACCAACTGTCTCTCCTTGTTATAGCTCAGCCGCCACACCCACGACCACCAATGCTCCACGTCCTGAATCAATTCATCATCACAAAACAAAAGATAATATTTTATTTCTTTTCACATGTAAATTGGGACTATAAAAACCCGAGAACAATTCAAAAAAAAAAAGAGGAGGAGGAGGAGTAAATACACAGCAAATTGAAAAGGAAAAAGCATTACAAAAGTTATTTTTACATTTGATTCATTTTTTCAGCATTATATTTTATTTATTTATTTATTTTCGGAAAAAAAAGTAAGTTAATTAAATAAAAAAAACAGAAAAGAGAAGAGTTGAAAGCTTTGGGTGTTCTGCCGTCTGAAAAATGAGAGGAAGAAGATGAGTTTTAAGTTTATAAAATGTTTGGGTAAACTACACGTCAGGTCCCTAGGCTTTAAGAGTTCATTACTTTATTCACTTAAAATAGGGAAAATACGAAATAATCCCTCTAATTTAGGAGGCTATTTATAATTTAGTCCTTGCTATGCTTTTATATATATTTTAGGTAAATGACAGATTTAGTCCTTTAATTTTAATAATTAATATTTTAATCCAGAAAGCATGTTTTAACTTGTTTTAATTTAATTTTCGAATTTAATATAGTTTTAATTTAGTCACCAAATTAATAAATATGTAAAATAGCATAATCATACACTAAAATTTTAATAAATTAATTACGAATTAGATATTTATTTTTAATACATTTTAATTTAGTCATTGACTTTAAAATTATTAGCTTTTATTATATAGTTTTAATCTCATTTATTTTAGTTGTTGATTTAATTTTATATGTTTATTTGCAATATATTATTATTATTATTATTATTATAAACATATACATATAATAAATAATATTTATTTATTTATTAATTTATTTTTTATTTTTATAATAATAAATTCTAATAATATTAAAGAAAAGGACTGTCTTAAAGCACCTAGAAGTCCGTTTTCTAATATTTTTTATCATATAAAATATATATTAATTTTTAAGAAACATTTTTAATATTTATTTTATTTATTAATATAGAAGAAAAGAGTTGTCGTAAAGCACCTAGAAGTCATTTTCTAATATTCTTAAATAAATAAATATCCTATTTATATATATATATTATTTTATTTTAATTATTTTTATAGAAATGTTTTTATTAATATTTATTTACTTTTAACATCGAAGAAAAGAGATATCTTAAAGCACCTAGAAGTCCCTTTATGATATTTCTAAGTAAATAAATATCTTATTTATAAAAAAATATATATATATATATATATATATATATATATATATTAATATATTTTCTTAAAATAAATTTGAAATAACATGATTAATAATTAAATATATTTTTGAATTTTTAAATTTTCAATAATAGAGACAAATTATAATTAATGAAGTACCAATTTTGGGCATTGTGGGGGTGCTAATCATTCCCCAAACGTAATCGACCATGAATCCCTTTTTTATTATAAAAAAGAACGAATTTTTGGTTTATACGCAGATTAGTTTAAATTATGTTTTCTTAAAAACTATTTTAAAAGATTATTTTTAGGTATTTGACTTACCTAACCCAAAAATGTCAATGGCGACTTCAAAATATTTCTAAAACACCATTTTTTATCCACATTACTTTTTCCAACTAAGTAAAATTTGTACCCGGGTAAAAACCAATTACGACAGCTTGGCGACTCCGTTTGGGAGTTGGGCAAACTTTAAAATCAATTATAAATTGTCTCTATTAATTAAAAATTAAAAATTCATATATTTAATTTTTAATTCTTTCTTTTCAAAATTTTTATATATACGTATTATTTTCATAATATTTATATGTATATTATTTTATTAATGTTTCATTTTATTTTTCAAGTATTTTATTTCATTATTTATCTGTCAGAGGTTTGAACATTTATCCTCACACACAACACATGCATTGCATAAACATAATCTCTATAACTGAGATTTGTCCCTTTTAAGTGGGAGTGAAAGTGACGTCTTCGTGAGAATTTATTCTCCGTGTCAGACCTAGCAAGTAGCATTCGGGGTTCATATGCTCTATGTCTTCGTGAGAATTTATTCTCCGTGTCAGACATAAAGAAATGTGTCCCCTCGAATTGAACTCGGTCTGCTTAAGTCTGTAGTGGACTAGGATTGAGGGTTGGCAGCCCAAAGGGGCATCAACAAGGACAATTCGAGTACCTTTACTCCTAGAACTGAAACTCTGCATATAATAAACCCTAGAAATTCACCTGATCTAAGACAGTACTGAACCTCTGTTTATAGGTATACACAAAGGAGAAATAAGTTCTAACTTTTTGCCTTTTGATTTATTTAATTTTTTCCTTTTTCTGAATAAATGCCTGCGAACTAGAAATCATGCGGTTAGGTTAATTTTTCCAAACAAAACATGAAACTAGAAAGCATGAGGTTAGGATTTATTATATACCATGATAAATAAATTTTTTTCTTTCAATTAGTTGGTACTAACCATTTTAATTTTTCTTATTTTCCCATTACAAAGTTTTTTTTGCTCTAATTTGTTTATATTGTTTTCTTTTGGTTGCATTGCATGATCCTGGCATAACCAAAAGGTGTTAACTGGAAAGACTGTTCATCAAATTGGAAAGAAATCATAAATGGACAAAAAGTTTTATGATCGAACAAAATATGACACAACCGTGGAATGGCATCCTGAGGGAACTCCGAGGATAGAGGAGAGCTAGGCACCCAAAGATTGTATGCCCATTAAAGAGCAAAAGGAGATACGAGAAATAAGAGAGCAGATGTCCAAGATGATGGAAAGAATATCTGTTTTGACCAAAGGAAAAGAGATTCCGGCACAAATAGAGACAGTCGTCATTTGTATTCACAAGATATCTGGAGATACCCAGGAAATGGTGACAACTGTAAAAAAAACTCCCAGAGATGAGAAGAAATCATGTAATCTGAAGTCGTCAAAGTTTAGTCTGCTCCCGACGTCTAAAACTCAGGTTTAATCCAAGACAAAAGGCGGTTCTTATTTTGATGCTATCCCTATATCATATAAGGAGTTATATGAAAAGCTACTTGAAGCGCAAGAAGTGGCCCCGTACTACATAAAACCGTTCCAACCTCCGTATCCGAATTGGTATGACATTAACTTTTATTGTGAATATCATGCTGGAGCTCAAGGACATACCATCGAATATTGTCTTTCCTTCAAACGTCGAGTACAAAGTCTTCTGGATCATGGAACCTTACAATTTGTGATAATTAATCGACCTAGATTGGTAATTGAAGGTCCTGCTAGATTAATACCAAAAGTCTTCAAAGGTAAGAGTATCAGTAAGGGCACCCAGAAAGAAGAAAATTTGCTGAGGTCTGAGGCTCAAATACGTCATCTAAAGATTGCAAACGATAAATTGAGCACCAAAATGGAAACCATGCATGAAGATTTCCAAAAGGTCAGTCAAGCCTTTCAAATAACTGGCCTAGGAAACACCCCAGAAGAGTGGATAACAGGGGTCACCAAACTGAAAAAGAACTGTAACATACATGAAGGACGAGCCAAGAAGTTTTCTTATGATTTACGAGTTGCAGAAAAAAAGACACAATACATCTGTCAGTGAATTAAAAAGATGTCAAGTCGAAAATCAAAGGTTAAATATGGCTATGACCAACATGGAAGCATCATATCAGATCCATCAGCTTGAGATCGATACTGAATTAGAAGTCACTAAGACCAGAAACAAGACGTTGGAGAAATGTTCAGATGAGTATAGAGATCTTGTACAAGAACTTCTTGGACACAAAGGGTCTCTTACAAAATGAGCAACGCTGAGAATTGACACAGAATATGAAGGAAAAAGACAATGTCACGAAGGAAGTTGTTGCTCAAGCAAGCAATGTGGCTCATAAGCCGGTGAACTTAGTTGGCTTCGCTAGAGAATTAAAGCAGATGGATAACTCCACACCTGAACATGAGTGGAAGTTAATTTGGCTTTTAAGAGAGATAGAGAAATTAGGAGTAAAAGCCATCCCCTATATGTAAAGGTTTTGTTTGATGCACGGAAACTTTTGTGTTCAATGAAATCTGTTCTAAGATGATCACTCTTGAGTAACACCTTTTCATACATGCATTTGCATTTCACATCTTTTCATTTTCGTTTTGTATTTATACTTTTATGTTTGCTTTTGTATTGCACAAGTTACATTCTTATTGTTACATTCACATATTCACATTTGCATCCTTGCATTTTTACGTTTGTATTTACAATTTCATTTTTACATTTGCATCTTGGCATAATTACATTTTGTTTCAAATTATTTTACAATATGGGAATAATTCGTGGAGGATTACATGACAGATTTTTTTAAATCAAAGTGGAGCTAACTTGGTCTTCCTAAAAAAAAATAAGATCCATGAATGAGATCTTAGCAAGGGTCAGTAGAATCGAGAAACTACAAGAGCAACTTATTAAGACTCAACAAGAAATGACTAATCACGCAAAAAAGATCCAAGCTGATTCAAAAGAACAAATGACCACGTTAATGGATATGATGAATGATATGATCCATGTAGAGAAACCCTTAGAGGATTCTGCAGTGAAGGCTATGAATGAGGATCTGAATAATAATGATGAGTTCGACGTGATATTGTCTGATGATTACGAACCTATTAGTGAGTATGGTAATTGAGGACAGCTTCAAGATTTGGTCCCGAAGGGTATGGATGAATTAATAGTGAATGAAGAATCAATGAATGGAAAAAGTTCACTTGTGAGAGATAAGTTTTACCCAAAGAAAAAGGACATAAAAAAGGGTCAAAGGCTAGTCAAGAATAAAAAGAATGTGCAGAGTTTTCAATTTCCTCCTTTCCACTTTTCAGGTGAAAAATCATATTCAAAAATGCTCTCAGCCAGCTTAACTACTCCACGACTTGTTCAGTCACAATGGCCTCCAAATGAGAATTGGACCTATAAGGATGTTCCTTGGATAAATCAGACTGGAATTCCAAGTTGTTCAACTAAGGTTCCTGATAACCTTGAGGGAAATTTCCAAGATCCTTTAGAGCAAGCAATTCAAAAATGCAAGGTAAAAGAAGGGGTTAAAGTTCAACACTCAGAAATTATTGCCTCGACTGAGACTAATGTGATCAAATCCTGTGAAGAATATCAGACACAAGAAAATGGGAAAGGAAATCAAAGCAAAAAGGTTCCCATGGATGTAATCAGAGATTGGCCTGTAGGCCTAAAAATAAACTGGGAAGATGCAACCATGAAAACATCTCAAACACCCATATCAGACTTCCTGAAGTCAGATGAAACTTTGGGTAGTTTAGAGAACAAGACAAATATTATGCCAATCACAGCTGCAATATGTGTTCAGAACCGGGATAAAGCTATTGTCACTAATAAAGATTGTTTTGAGCCCAAATTCCAACCGCTAAACAAGGAGATAAGATCAGACCACAAAGCTGCTAAGGAAGAAATAAAGATTGGTACGTCTGAGGAATCATCCAAACGAGCCCAGATAAGAGAAATGATCAAGAAATGGGGGGCAAGTGAGGACAAAGACTCTGATCCTGTTACACACTCAACATTAGAGGAGTAATGATGCATAATAAATAAACAAGTGGAAGTGATATCTACCATTGTAGTATCTTTCTATTTTTAGGTTCTTGTTTAAACTTGTTTTTTGTTCCTTTCTCTGTCTTATTGTGATAAATAAATTTTTGTTACTTTTATGGTTATGAGCAAGGACTTAAATTTTAATTTTGAAATTTTTGAGTATCAAGTAGATTAAATATATTTTTTCAAGAATTATAAATCTTTAGCAAGTGGTAAAATTATACATATCCCATCCAATGCCAATTACTTGACCCTCATTAAAATCAAATCTTGACCATACATTTACCTGAGACCTTAAAGTCATGTCTCTACTTGTTTTTGAGACACCAAATCCAAATGTTTACATTCTCTGGTAGAGTTGATTGGTTCGTTACCTTCCACTACATACACGACTTCAAAAGTCACACCTTTGTCCTTCCAAATACAAAACTATCATTTTTGTACAGTGAAATCAAAAGACCTCAAAAAGAACCAAACTTTCAAATTATCCGAAAATCTTCCTGCAAGAAGAAATGAGATGAGGCATCATGATCAAGTTATCAAAGATAATTTCGAGTGATTAAGGCATACTCAAAGAAGAAAGAAAAAAGATTGATATATCATGCATTAATTACATTGTTTTCATATAAATAAAGATTAATCTTGAATATTCATCCCCCCTGGGGATACATCTTTTTTACAAAGGCTTCTGTGTATGAGATGACGAACGACATTGTTTCATTTATCCTTTCAAATATATGTATATATATATATCCCTTTTTGTCCCCTTTTAAGCCTATAATATTTTTTCTAATTCAACCCTAACCATGGATCACCCTCCACATTGGGGGGGCAAAGTGAAGATCGTTAATCCAGCCTTATTACGAAGGCAAATCTTCACGAAATTAAGAAAGTTTTGAACTACAAGGTAGATCAAATGCAAAGTGCTTGAAGATCAATCCATTCAAGAATAACGAAAGAATTTTCGAAATACAAGAGGAAAAGAAGGTTCTCAAAGCAATTGGAGTCATATACTCATTCAAAAAAAAAAGGAAAAAATGAAAAAAAAAATTGAATCAAGATGGGTGACTCATGGAGCCTCAAGCTACAAGGTTGATCAAGTGCAATAAGTTCAAAGATTCATATTCAACAAGAAGCACAAGAAATGCTGGAAATAAATAAATCTTATGGAAAAACCCCCAGCAAAGCAAATCCAAGTCAAGCAAGACAAGATTAAAGGCATCAGAATTGATCCTTGGTTTAATTACCCTTAAACACTTGTTTGGGCCTTTTTATCCCTTTCTTTCGTAACCATAAGCCCTAGCCTACGTTACGTACCTGAAAAGTCCATTCTAATCATACATGAATTTCTATGTGAAAGGGACTATCTTCAGATTTCATTCCGCCTCTCAGGATTGATTTTTATTTACAAAATTGTTTTTAAAATCTTTAATACATGATATGAAAAATGATAAAAGGGGGTTCAAGATGTAAATTTTTAAATAACATCTTGGAACCAAATGAGGATTCGAGTTGAAAACCTGAAAAGGCGGCTCGAATATTGAATGGTGCAACAACGACATAAGAGATGATCTTAAGCTCTTGATAAAGCACTGCACATCCCAAAGACGTTCTTGAAATTCTGGAACCAAGAAGTATCTCCATCAGATGAGCATAACAACCCTTCCTTCAAGATAGTGAAATCTCAAAGAAGACATATATTCTTGACCAACCTGAGAGACCTTACTTTACCAGAATCAACCTACACCTTAAATCAATCAATAATTTTGACACTTTCCATAGGACTATGATTTTTTAATTTGAAAGAGTAGTTGATTTATTTGATATTCATTAATTACATGTCTTATGATTTAATTCTATTATGAACCTGAAAAGGGCAATACTTTACAAAATTCTGTCATTCTTCAATAAAGAAAGGAGAAAAAACCTTTTCAAACAGGACAGTCTCAAATGAGGAAGGTTCTTGAAGCAAGTTGTTGTCTATTCTACCTCTATTGAAGAGAAAGAATAAGTCAGGCCAAAAGGATGAAGCATTCTTGAAAGCAAGTGGTCCAAAAAGCCTGAAAGTTTGGAGAATTGAACTTATGATGCTCTTCCGTGAAATTATCAGTAACTTATCAAGAATGATTACCTTATTCTAAAGGGAGATACTGAAAGCCCATTTCAACTAAACCTTTCTATGGTTCGGGAAGAGTGGGATATGTAGGTGTCTATCTTGAAGCAGCATGAGAGACAGTCACTTTAGTAGCCATTACAAGAAAATGTGCTAACAAAAAAAACTTCTAGTTCATCCTGATGATGTTTATTTCTTCCGGTAAAGTTGTTACACGAAATGCCACCGACAACAAGGTCGAATTCGATAAATCTACTCATCAATTGCTCCAACCGATCATCATTCAGTTCTTGCACATTTGTTTTCAAAGGTATGCCAAGACAGTAGAAGGCAACCTCTGCATCACTGATCCCAGAAAAAAAAGACAGGACATTGATATCACCGGAGAACATGTCTCTAGCAGCTCCTCATGTATGGTTTTTAGGGAAACCGAGAAGCATTTTTACCTCATCAGGTTCAAGTGGAGTAACTTTATTTCTTCCAAACCATACCAGATTCCATTTTCGGCACTCATCAAGAACATACTTCTGGACACTCTAAGGTGGCTTATCGTCATAAGCTTCAAGAGCCTTACGGATCCTTTCTGTCAATTTGGCATTTCCTGTACATGTTTGTAAACAGGTCAACTTTGTTCTTGGATCCTAGGAAGATCACAATTTTTCTTTGTCAATGGAAAAACATCATGTATGGTGTGTGGAGGAAGTAGAATAAGAGGAAATATGTTCTCAATTGGCAAATTGTGAATATAGCCCTTTTTCGTGCAGCGGCACAAAAATACTTTGAATCTACAAATTTTGGTTCTACATCGTATAAGTACCGTGACATTTTGGTCCAAACACCAACTGAAGCAAGTGCCACCTTTTCAAAGTAGAAATAAGGAGGCCCAATAGCATATTCTGGAAGTGTTCTTTGAGTTATCTGATCTGGTTTGGTAGGAAATCCAAAACCAATCATCGGATTTGGAAGATGAATTGCATGATTGCTTTCATTAAAAAGCTTCTTTTCAAGCTTCCTCTGCTTCTTCCTTTTCCAAATATCATAGCCCAAGTTTCTCCTTTGCTTGTAATTGGGGTCATTGCATAATGGTTTCCTATCTTCTATCGGAATAAGTGCGTTAGCAGCCTTAGCCATTTGAGCAGCACATATAAAATCTGTCAACTTTGCAATTGATGAATTCAGATCACATATCTCCATGGCTATTGAAGCCTCACCCTCTGAGTACCCCAATTTCGTCAAGTATAACAGTTTATTCTCCTCATTAAAATCAGAATTCAGGATTTCCTCAGTATCAGAAGAACTATCAATATTTGTGAAATCATCCTGAAAGATCGCTTCATAATCAGATGAGTAGTTATCAGAATCAACATGTTGCATGGAAAAGTATATTCCAGAAATAGCCTTTACTGAAAAAAGGTTCATTGTGTCAGCCTGGAATGAGTTACCAAACGATTTATACCGCTCTGTCCGACTAGATCCTTCTAGATCCAAGAAGTGGGCACCTCATTCAGAAGAGGCACATATCTCAGTCATTTTCGTCAGAATGATTGAGCACTTCTTAAGTTTGTGACAACATGAAGAGATTTCCTCAAGTTACTTGACAACTGTTGTTTAGTGACACCAGAATGAGAGTATTCAAGATAAACAGATTTGAGGCACAAATAAAGCTACAAGTACCCACAACGGTACATTGTCAAAATTGAACCTCTTGGGGATCACGATATTGAAATCAAACAAACATTGGAAGTAATCCTTACAGTTTAGAAGGTTGGGGGCATTCTAAATGTCCAATTCAGACAGATTCATGTGGGACATCTTGAAACCCCATTTCAAACAGAAATAGAATAATGGGGCATTTTGGGTATTCTTGGAGGCTCATTTCAACCAGAAATAGAATGTTGAGACATTTTGAAGGTTACTTCAGACATATCCATATGGGGTATTTTGAAGGCTCAGATTAACAAGAAGCAAATACTGGGGCATGCTGAAAGCCCCTTTCAAATCAGAATCAGGAATATTGATGTATTTTGAACATTTGTATTAGCAAATGTTGGGGCATATCGAAAGCCCATTTCAGACAGAAATGATTCATGTGGGGCATTCTGAGGGTCCACGTCAGTATGAATATTTGGGCATTTTGAAAGCTCACATCAACAAGAAGCAAATGTTGGGGTATGCTGAAAACCTATTTCAATCATAATCAGGAACATTGACGCATTTTGAATGTTTACGTCAACAAATGTTGGGGCTTACTGCAAGCCCATTTCAATCAATTGGAATATATGCGCATTTTAAACATTTGTATTAGCTAATGCTGGGGCATGTTGAAAGCCCCTTTCAATCAGAATCAAGAATGTTGACACATTTTGAAAGTTTGTATTAGCCAATGTTGGGGCATGCTGAAGGCCCACATCGTCATATGTTAAAGATCATTTGACATGAGCAAATATTTCCAATAAGACAGAAAGGAATGAAGAATGAAAATGGTGAAACAGTGACAGTGGAGCTGACTATACATTATTGTTTCGTTCATCAGACAGTTACATCAGGATCATATTGTTGAACAAATATCTACTCATCAAGAATGGTTTCAAATACTCAATCTTCTTAAATCATGTTTCACACGACAACATGTTCTTTGTTAAGCTACATCACGGTTGCATGAATAAGGATGGTCCCTAGGCAAACCATTTGATCCAGGGTTCAGTTTCTCAAAATCTTGGCTTTGAATTTTGAATTTTGTGTGTCGGTAATGATTGGAAATATTTCTTTGAGATTCTTGACAGTTAGTTTCAATCATGCTGTTGAGATCACGAAGCTATTTTTCATATCAGTGTTTGTTTACTTGATGATATTGAACAAATAAAGAGGCTCAGCTTATGTTATTCTTATTCCCGTTGTTACTGGGGTTATCATTACCAACCAGTGTGAACTGAGTTTTCATCTATTTGGTTTATCCTGTGTGTTTCATCCCCAACATCAAGAATTCCATAAACCTTTTTCTGTACATGGATCCTATAGCTGAAGTGTTTCTACTTTCTACAATGCTCATTTCGGAAGGAAACGTGATCGATATCACACTTGCCCTTGCTCGAGATGATATCAAGATCAGTTGATATCTCTTATTTAACTCATCACTAGCATATATCGTGAATTTGACCAAGTTTTTAGTCATACCAACATCTCACTTGTATCCCCACTGAGTTTTGTTCTCAAGTGGTCTTGTGACATCATACAAAAGCTTTGAACACTATGCAAAGAGCTTCATTTGATTGAGAACATCTGGGCAGAAGCCACAGGAAATAATGAATGTATTGTTAAATATTTACGAAACATCTGTGTAGAAATCACAAGAAATGATGAATGTGTTGTCAAATGTTTTACAACAAGAAACTAGTGGAGCCAACTAAAGTTGAATGACAAGTTGCCTTGTTCGAGATCCAATTAGATGTGGAGACATGAAAGGAATCAGGATACATCCTCCTTATAATGTGTTGCAAGAGTCAAATCAGAACAGGCATTGATCTCCTAATTAATCCCTGCTGAGTATGACATATCTACATCTACACTTTTCAAAGATGATAGATTCTTTCTTCAAAGATGATAACATATCTCTTTAAAGATGATATGTTCTTTTTTCAAAGATGAAAGCTTTATTGGATTTCTACACAAGTCCAGATAAAGAAAGATGATGTTATCAAAGACAAAATAGGGCATCAAGGTCATAGTTCTGACTACGGAAAGAGTTCCATAAATGAAATATTTTTCTGAGACTTTCATAAAACAAAGAAGACATAAAGATTGCTCTTCCAAATAAAAAATGCCAGCTTAAAATGACATTTTGACCAAAGTGAAGGAAGACGAGTTCACCATTTTAAAATCAAATAAAAATGAACTTAACATTCATGCATCATATTTAGGCATTTGCAAAAATAGATGCATTTTTATTCATTTTATCCATGCTGAATTTTGACAGAAATTTCAAAGATTTTAGCAAAAATTCAAATCCATCACTTGATGGATCAAATTTTCCAGAGAAAGTTCATAATAAGAAGAACTCATCTGAAGAAGGAAGAAGAAGTTCATAATGAGAAGAACTTGTTCAACCTTTTGCATGACTCTATCACAGAAGGAGATAGATCAGCATCAACTTTTCCAGAGAAAGTTCATAATAAGAAGAACTCATCTGAAGAAGGAAGAAGAAGTTCATAATGAGAAGAACTTGTTCAACCTTTTGCATGGCTCTATCATAGAAGGAGATAGATCAACATCAACTTTTCCAGAGAAAGTTCATAATGAGAAGAACTCATCTGAAGAGGGAAGAAGAAGTTCATAATGAGAAGAGCTTGTTCAACCTTTTGCTTCAATTCATCACTCGATGGATCAACATTGCCAGGTAGAAGTTCATAATGAGAAGAACTCATCTGAAGAGGAAGAAGAAATTCATAATGAGAAGAATTTGTTCAACCTTTTGCTTGAATTCATCACTCGATGGATCAACTTTTCCAGAGAGTTCATAATGAGAAGAACTCATCTAAAGAGGAAGAAGAAGTTCATAATGAGAAGAACTTGTTCAACCTTTTGCATGACTCTATTACGGAAAGAGATAGATCAACATCAACTTTTCCAGAGAAAGTTCATAATGAAAAGAACTTATCTGAAGAGGAAGAAGAAGTTCATCCGAGAAGAACTTGTTCAGCCTTTGCATGATTACATCACAGAATGAGATAAATTATCATCCCTAGTGGAAAAGTTCATAATGAGAAGAACTTATAGCTCAGAAGTTTAAACATTTCAAGCTAAAAATGGTGTTTTATGTCTTTGCTCCATTCCTGTTCCACAGCAACGAGCAAAGAGGGGCAGCTGTAATCACCATTTTTACCTCTCCATTCCAGCAGCCCCTCCACGTTGCACATTCCAGCACCTTCCAGCAGCTCCAGAAACCAGCTGCCCCCTCCACGTTTCAGCAACTCTCCAACAACGACAACCGTCCAACACCTCACCAGTTGTCTCTCCTCGTTATAGTTCAGCCGCCACACCTACGACCACCAATGCTCCACGTCCTGAATCAATTCATCATCACAAAACAAAGGATAATATTTTATTTCTTTTCACATGTAAATTAGGGTTAAAAAAACCACAGAACAATTCAAAAAAAAAAGGGGAGGAGGAGGAGCAAATACACAGCAAATTGAAAAGGAAAAAGCATTACAAAGGTTATTTTTACATTTGATTCATTTTTTCAGCATTATATTTTATTTATTTATTTATTTTCGGAAAAAAAAGTAAGTTAGTTAAATAAAAAAAATAGAAAAGAGAAGAGTTGAAAGCTTTGGGTGTTCTGCCGTGTGAAAAATGAGAGGAAGAAGATGAGTTTTAAGTTTATAAAATGTTTGGGTAAACCACATGTCAGGTCCCTAGGCTTTAAGAGTTCATTACTTTATTCACTTAAAATAGGGAAAATACGAAATAATCCCTCTAATTTAGGAGGTTATTTATAATTTAGTCCTTGCTATGCTTTTATATATATTTTAGGTAAATGATAGATTTAGTCCTTTAATTTTAATAATTAATATTTTAATCCAGAAAGCATGTTTTAACTTGTTTTAATTTAATTTTTGAATTTAATATAGTTTTAATTTAGTCACCAAATTAATAAATATGTAAAATAGCATAATCATACACTAAAATTTTAATAAATTAATTACGAATTAGATATTTATTTTTAATACATTTTAATTTAGTCATTAACTTTAAAATTATTAGCTTTTATTATATAGTTTTAATCTCATTTATTTTAGTTGTTGATTTAATTTTATATATTTATTTGCAATATATTATTATTATTATTATAAACATATACATATAATAAATATTATTTATTTATTTATTTATTTATTTATTTATTTTATTTTTATAATAATAAATTCTAATAATATTAAAGAAAAGGACTGTCTTATGCACCTAGAAATCCGTTTTCTGATATTTTTTATAATATAAAATATATATTAATTTTTAAGAAATATTTTTAATATTTATTTTATTTATTAATATATAAGAAAAGAGTTGTCTTAAAGCACCTAGAAGTCATTTTCTAATATTCTTAAATAAATAAATAAATATCCTATTTTTATATATATATTATTTTATTTTAATTATTTTTATAGAAATGTTTTTATTAATATTTATTTACTTTTAACATCGAAGAAAAGAGCTGTCTTAAAGCACCTAGAAGTCCCTTTCTAATATTTCTAAGTAAATAAATATCTTATTTATAAATATATATATATATATATATTAATATATTTTCTTAAAATAAATTTGAAATAACATGATTAATAATTAAATATATTTTTGAATTTTTAAATTTCCAATAATAGAGACAAATTATAATTAATGAAGAACTAATTTTGAGCGTTGTGGGGGTGCTAATCCTTTTCCAAACGTAATCGACCACGAATCCCTTTTTTATTATAAAAAAGAACGAATTTTTGGTTTATACGTAGATCAGTTTAAATTATGTTTTCTTAAAAACTATTTTAAAAGATTATTTTTAGGTATTTGACCTACCAAACTCAAAAAGATCAATGACGACTCCAAAATATTTCTAAAACATCATTTTTTATCCACATTACTTTTTTCAACCAAGTAAAATTTGTACCCGGGCGAAAACCGATTACGACACTGTGTTCATGGTTCACTAGGCAACTATTCCCATCACCGGCACCGGCATCAACCCTGCTCGTAGTTTCGGAGCGGCTGTTATCATCAACCAGGACAAGCCTTGTGATGACCACTGGATTTTCTGGGTTGGTCCATTCATTGTACATTTTTCTCATTAAATTTAAAGAATTTAAATTTCAGTCACTTACATAGTTATATTATTGATTTATTAAATTTTAGTTATTTATGTTAGTCTAAGAATACTAATTTGACCCTCAACTTTAGAAAAAATATTATTTTGACTTGAAATTTTAGATTAATATAAATTTAACCTATAAATTCGATCAAAGTCTCCTTTCATCGTCACCATTCACCACCATCGATGGTCATACTCATCGTTGACTGTTAAACTCCGAAATTTACAATTCACTCTTTTCTAACATTTTGAATACAAATCTAGTATATTTCACTAGAAAATATCCAAAACTCTACAGATTTAGTTTAGAACATTTTGACTTCCTTTAAAATTAAATCATAGTGATAACTTTATTATTAATATTTCTTTAAAAATAAAGATATTAAAAATCTAAATCTGCATATTTTTTTCTTCAATATTTTTATGTTATTTTTATTATGTTTGGAATATTAATTACAATTTTTTAACATGCCATCTGAACCGGAAACGACCCAAATCTGCCAAATAAGCCTGATTGCATCCTCTACTCACAGATGGTGTTACATGTCAAGATTTCATATTTTTGCATGTTTTAAGCTGGAGCTTTCCTCGTTTTCTCATGCCACCTTTCTCTCTCAGGAAACTTCTTGTAACAAGACGGGCATTAATGTATTAATGGCAATGCATTAAACCCTGATGTTGAGGAATTATAAATTCCAATCTTTTCATTTTAATCTATTCATTCAATGCTGAAACAATATCACCAAATAAAGGCTTCAGCATCAAACAAACTTTGTCCCCGGACAAAGGTTTATATAATGCCTTGTGTTCTACAACTTTAGACATTAAATCCTCGAGAATTTTACTATTTCTAAGATCCCAGCCATGCCTAAACAAGCCGTCAAAATGTGTTTCTCTCTGTTTATAGTGCTCTCATTGTTAGTAAACTATAGTGTTTCCACAAATTCGACTAAGCAATATGCTCCAACAGCATCGGAATCTGTAGACAGATCTACAGAGCCAACTGATGTTCAAACCGAAGGTGAACAAGATCTCTTAGACCAACAGCTTGCATCTTCACCATCTGTCAATGCTGATAACAATATCACGATTTCTCCTTCTGTCGTCGATAATTCGGTCCTCGACACCGGAGATACAGACAGTCACTCTCGAGAGAATACGTCGGTCGCTCTATGGAATGCCGATCCTCCAGCTGCTGAAACCAATGGGAATGGCATTGGAGTTACTGTCCAAGAAAACACCTCTCTTCCTGCTACTGTTGAAACCACAGGTGATAACGATAGCCTTACTTCACCTTCTCCTTCTGTTGTCGATAATTCGGTCCTCGACACCGGAGATATGGATAGTCTCTCAAGAGAGAATACATCGGTCTCTCGATCGAATGCCGATCCTCCATCTGCTGAAACCAAAAGGAGTGGCATTGGAGTTATTGAACAAGAAAACACCTCTGTTCCTCCAACTGTTGAAACCAATGGTGATAACAGTAGCCTTACTTCTCCTTCTCCTTCAACTTCGATGGATGATAATTCGGTCCTCGACACCGGAGACATGGAGAGTATCTCCCAAGAGAATACATCAGTCCCTCTTTCGAAAGCTGATCCTCCAGTTGCTGAAACCAAAGAGAGCAGCAATGAAGATCTTGTCCAAGAAAACACATCCCTTCCTCCAACTGTTGAAACCAGAGAGGAAGGAAATAATGTTTCACAAGAGAATGCATTGGTTCCTTCATCTCCTCCTCCTTCTCTTTCCCCTGCATACGTCGACACCCCGGCTTTCGAAACCTCAGACGACGGAAGTTTCACTCAAGAAAATCAATCTCCTCCTTCCAACACTGTATCCGAAAATCCCGAAAATGAACCTCAACTTAACGACTACAACTCCCAACCGAGCAATGTCATCCTGGCACCGTCGAAGGCAGTTTCATACCCCGGGTTAGACCCCACCATCGAATCGACTCCTCCGAAAGATGACACTTACGATTCAGCTCCAACCAGTAACCAGCATACAATCCTACCATTCAACTACAGGGCCGAAGATGAGCCTGTCGAGCCATCCGAAGAAGAGGAGGATTCTTGGAACAGAGCGAATGGAGCAGTGGCTGGTGTCCTGGTTGGTGCTTGTGTTATTGGGGTGGCAGCTTTCGTGTACCAGAAGAGGAAGAAAGACAATGTTAGAGCACAATATCAATATCAGTGCTTGGGCAAGAAAGAAGGGGCTTGAACTTTGAACCATCTGTGAAGCTATATCATTTTACATTTATTGTTATTGTAGTGCTACACTATATATAGAATTTGGAGTGCATGAATCATGAAGGATCTATCTAAGAAACATGCAGCTTCACGTATGATGAGGTTGGAGAAGAATGCTTCCACTTGGATTTCTTCAGGACTTTTCGTTTGGTGATTTGTCCCCATATATACAAGTATAATTGGAATGTCTTTACTGATTTTGATTGTAATTGAATAAATATAGTTGCAAAGATATTAATACTTTTGGTTAACTACATGTTTAATCCTTAAACTATTACTTTTGTTCCGTCTTCATACCTAATATTTGGTTTAAAATTTAATTTGTCCAACAACTTATAGATGGAACATTTAAATTTACTTAGTCATGACCAGCAAGTAAATTAGCGTGACAAATCGCATGATGCTCATGGTAAATTTATTAACGCACTTTTCTCATTTTCACAGGGAAAAACGTCACAAATTTAGGCCGGTCTTTATTTTTCTCTTCCATTGTTACCCCTCCGATAAAAGATTTGAGTCTTTGTGATTACGGATGGCAAACGGGCGGGTCGGGTGCAGATATCCCCTCCCCCATCCCCATACCCACATAATATTTTTCAATCCACCATCCGTCCACCCCATGATGGGTACAAATTTTCAAATCCACACCCGCCCACGCGGGTACATTTTCAAATCCATCCCCACACTTACTACCCACTAGCGACATACCCATCTAGACCCGCCTGACAGTAAACTAATGGGATGTTGGAGTTGGTTCCCAGACAGTTCGTGAGCATGTAGTCTACGAATGTTATGGAGACAGATTGTAGGGAGCATGTAGTCGCAGAGCTGAATTGTTGTGTTGCTTTCGATGTTAATGCTCATAGTGCGCCTAATATGGGTTTTGAGGGGCTAAAGAACATGGAAACTGCTGCTTTTTATGTTAATGCTTATAGTACGGCTAATTTGTGTTTAGATGGGCAGCATGGGCTAAAGAACATGGAAAGTGACGTGGTTAGTGGGATTATGGGTTTAATCAAAGAGCCGAATATTTCCCTAATTAAAGACTAAATATCCTTAATATTTGGTTAAATTATATGTTATATATTATACAATATTAAAATTTATAAATTAGTCTTTAAAATTACACCTAAATTCATAATGATCTAAAATTTAATAGATATTTAGCTGGGCGGGCGGATGTGGGGCGGGCGGATGCGGGGCGGGTAATGTCTCAAACCCATTACCCGCCCACCACCCACGATGGGTACCACTTTATAAATCCACACCCACCCACTACCCGCTAAAATTATACCCATCCCCGCTCCAATTGGAGCGGATGCGGTGCGAAATCCACGAAACTGTACCCGTTTGCCATCCCTATTTGTGATCATCATCTTTAATAATTCTACGTATAAATTAAAAGAAAAAATGTCATCTATGTTTATAATCACCATTTTTCATATCGTACATCATTAGAACTTATTTTACCAACTCTAAATTGAAATATCATCCCAATGAATTCATATGATAACTATTCAAGATTTTATACTCAAAATCATCACCGATAAGAAAAGCATAATAATCATCTTTGTAGGAGGAAACGATCATTTGATAAATTAGACCCAAACAAAAAGAGAAGAACTAATAGTATATTACATGGTTTTGATTCCTTCGTTTCACTGTGTTAAGATACAACTTTAACTATCATATAATGCAATCAAAACAAAAGAAAGAGGAGAAGAAGAAAACTTTAGAATCATTTTTATTGTAAATCAAAAGCTGCATTCACTCAAAACAAGAGGAGTTTATATAGTAAGCTGACTAACAGCTCTAACTGCTTCTTTTACCAACTTAGTACGCAACGTAAACAAGCCACATAAGCAAGCTTGTAACAAACTCTTAACAGCTGCTTAACAAACTCTTAATAGTTGCTTAACAAACTCATGCACAGCAAACAACGTAACAACTCAACAGGTAACATAGCAATGCATTTCATACTTCAACATTCACCTTGCTTAGTAGCTCTTGAAAATTCATTACCAACTTATCAAACTCTTCATTTATCAACATTCACCCTGCGTAACAATCTTGCAAAAACTGTTAACCTTCATTTATCAACATCCTCAATAATGCTTGTACTGCATAGCTCAGAAACCAATGACTTAACTTTTAGTTGAACAATTAGCAATCGTAGTCTATGCTTTAGAAACAAAGGAGCAGACAGTGGTTTCGTGAAAATATCAGCAACTTGCTCAATTGGTGGAACTTCATGAACATGCAGTCTTCCAGCAACAACCATCTCTCGAACAAAGAACAAATCCAACTCCATATGTTTAATTTTAGAATGAAGAACTGGATTGACACATACAACAACAACACTCGAATTATCACACCATATCGTATGTGTGCCATGCAGAACAACATGCAGCTCAGAAAGTAAATATTGAAGCCATCTCATGTCTACTGCAGTACAGGCAACACTTTGATATTCAGCCTCAGCAGTGGATCGAGCTACAACTTGTTGTTTGCGAAAACTCCACGAGACCAAGTTTCTAGAAAAATGAATGTAATAACCAGAAGTAGAACGCCTATCATCCACATCCGACCCCAGTTGGCATAAACAAAACAAGTCAGCATTAACTTGGAGGAAGGTGAGAAGCGTAAACCAAAATCAATGGTACCCTGCAGATAACGCAGAATTCACTTTACAGCTTGAAAATGAGTATCAAGAGGAGCCTGCATGAATTGACATACTCGATTGACTACAAAAGCAATATCAGGACGAGTGATGACAACATATTGCAATACACCAACAATGCTTCTATAGTAAGCTGCATCTTCAAAATGAGATCATTCCTTACTCTACAGCTTACAACTCGACACCATTGGTGTAGGAAGACTCCTGGCTCCAGCAAAACCTCTACGTTGTAGCAAATCAATAATATATTTGCGTTAACTCAACACAATATCACCTACCTCATAAAAAACCTCGACTCCTAAAAAATAACTCAAAGATCCAAGATCCTTCAAGGAAAACTACTTGTTCAATTTATTAATGACAGTCTGCACTTCATCAGATTTATTTCAAGTGATAATGATGTCATCAACATACACCAGTAAGTACATAACACTAGTGTCTGACTTGTGAACATAAAGAGATGAATCAGATTTTGTTAAAATAAAACCCTCAGACTTCAAATACATACGCAGTCGCTCAAACCAAGCTCCAGGAGCTTGTTTAAGTCCATAAATGGCATTGTGAAGTTTACAAACAGTGTTTACATCACCTAACTCATATCCTGGTGGCTGAAGTACGTACACTTCCTCAGTAAAAATCCCATTTAAGAAAGCATTATTAATATCAACTTGTCTTAACTTCCAACCATGAGTCAAGGCAAGTGAAAGAATAACACGAACTGTAGAAGGCTTAACCATAGGACTGAAAACTTCATGAAAGTCAACACCTGGCTATTGAAGAAAGCTTTTTTGCTACAGAACCATCAACATTTCACTTTACTTTAAACAACCACTTGCATGCAACTGCTCGCCCATTAGCAGGAAGAGGAACAAGAGACCAGGTTTTAATCTGAACTAATGCATCATATTCTTCTTGAGCAGTAGCCTTTCAATGAGGATACATGAAAGCCTCTTTTATATTACGAGGCTCTTTATCAAAACATGCAACTTGAAAAAGTTTTGGTTTCCAAATCCCACTTTTACTTCTTGTCACCATATGATGAACATTAAGAGTTGCATCATTAGGAACATGAGCAATATCTAGTGAAATAGTTGGCTCAGGCACAATTTCATGTGAACATGACTCATTGTCAGCTGTAGGTAATTCAACAGCATTGTTGACCAAATGACTAGAACTGGTATTAATCAATCCTTGACCAGTTATACCATTAGGAGTAGATAAAACTTCCTGTTCATTAACATCACAAACACTTTAACCCAGAATTACTACCTCTGCCAACTGAAGACTGTTCTTGTGAAACAACAAGTACATGTAATACTCTATTAGAAATTCCATGAGTAGAACTATGATTTCCAATCTTGCAAACACTATAAGGAAATACTTTCTCATCAAAGATTACATGACGAGAGACAAAAATTTAACCATTTTCATCCAAGTATTTATAACCCTTGTGAGATGAACTATATCCAAGGAACACATATTGCTAAGAACGAAACTTCAGCTTGTGTTTATTAAAAGGTCTCAGAAAAGGAAAACAAACACAACCAAAAATTCTCATATCAGAATAATCAGGTGATGCTTGATAGAGTTTCTCAAAAGGTGATTTATCATCTAAAACATCAGTTGGTAATCAATTTATCAGATGAACAACTGTTGTAAAGACATGACTCCAAAATTTTAGAGGCAAATGTGCTTGAGCTAACAAAGTCAATCTCATTTCAACCACATGCCTATGTTTTCTCTCAGCCTTACCATTTTGTTCTGAAGTACTTGAACATGAAATTCGATATTGAATGCCATGATCAAGAAACCATGCATAAAGAGCATCATATTCACCTCCATCATCACTTTGCACAGCTTTAATTTTATGTCCAAACTGAACTTCAACCATTTTATAGAAATGAACAAAACATTGCCCAACTTCCGACTTACACTTAAGCAAATAAAGCCAAGTATATCTACTAAACACATCAATAAAAGACACATAATAGACATAACCATCAGTAGAGGTGAAAAGAGTTGGTCTCCATACATCCGAAACAATTAACTGGAATGAAGATATGTATTCAGTCATTGAATTACAAAATGGCAGTTTATGTACTTTGCCTTACAAACAAGCAGTACAAACTTGTGACAACTATTAGCATCAGAAGACACATTACAAGATTTCATAACTGCCTTCACAGCCTTAATAGAAGCATGACCTAAATGTTTATGCCATAAATCTAAAAGAGCTTGTGATCTGGACATATATTGACAAGACAACTAGACTCATTCTCAACACTTTGTAGCAACTGGTATAACCCTTCATCCGCGAGCTTCCTGTGCAGCAAAATGGCCTGAGTCTACACATCCTTCACAAAGCATTCGAATGGATAAAATTCAAGAAACACATTGTTATCACGTGTAAACTGAGAAACAAACAATAACTTTTTCTTAATAGCAGAAACATGAAGCATATTTTGTAAGATCAACTATTTAAAACTAGACTACAAACAACCTTGACCAATATGGGTAATCGAAACACCCTTACCATTGTCTATGAGAAGGGTATTATTACATGTATAGGTAGTCCTTGAGTCAAAAACTGACATATCATTCGAAACATGATGAGTATCACCAGTATTTAGACACCAAAGTACATTAGCAGCAGTCGACTAGGTTGACACATTCGAAGAGGCAGCATGTAACACAGAAACAAACCTGCTGATGGCACATTTTAAGGGGATGTGCTAAATCGAGCATCAACATGCAAAGAACCAAATGATGCATATGGAAATCCATCATAAAATAGTTCTGGCATTCCTGGAGATCCATGATACAAAGAAGATGGATACACCAAACCAGCTGGATAAGGAGAAGCCATATAATGCGTGTAAGCTTGCATTCTAGGTGAAAACGAGTGAGAAGAATGACTATCAACATTCAAACTGAAAGATTTCTTCAAAGCATCACTGGAAAGAGCCTCACCATTAATAACCCTAGTGAAATCTCTATCAAACCGAAAATAGCATTTTTGAACAGTGTGTCCAAACTTATCACACAGATGACACTAAGGTCGATTTGAGCCATTAAATCATCTCGACTTTGCCCACGATAACCATTGCCTTGCTGCCCTCTTATCTGAGAAGATTTTTTCTCAGACATCTCTTCATTAGTAGAAACCTTAACTGGCATATCACCAGCACGTGTATCACTTGAATGAACCACTATATTGGCTGAAATGCCATCACTAAGAAACGCCTTCTGTCGAGCTTCACAATCAAGAAACATATCACTCAGAGCATCTAAGGACAAAGTATCATGAGATGAAATAACAATAATGGATTCAAACTCCATGGATAATCCAACAAGCACAACACTCACCTGCTCCTGCTCAGTAACCACACATCAACATCATTTAACATATCACAAATAGATTTTATCTTTTCCAGATATTCACTTACAGATGGTCGAACTTTTCGTTGAGAATGCAAATTATGTTGAAGTGCATAAATCTAAGCACTAGACCTGACGCCAAACAGTCGTGCCTAAATAGTAAGAGAATGCATTAGCCCTGTAAGATGAGGTAAAACATCCATACTAATCGTTGTTAATAACCAAGATGCTATCAACTTATCTTGCTGCCTATACACAACAAAAGATGGATTCTACTCAACTTGACCAGAGTCATTTGTAATCCACTCACTCGGAACAACACTATAAGAAGAAATATATTTCATTAAACCGTAACTATCAATAATAAGAGCTACTTAATGCTTCCAAAGTAGATATGTATTTTCAGCCAGTTTGACCGTATCATGTTTGGGAGTATGCTGAACACAAGAGAGAGTAGAAGGAGAAACTGAGGAATTCCCAGGGGAATTCACCGGAGAGACTACATGTGGATCAGCCATGATGTTGGGATTTTGCGAAAGCTTGAATCGACAACCGGAACGGGTTCACCAAGAGGGGTCGGGATGGTTTTTGTGTTTAGGGAGTAAGGAGATTGAAAGATAGAAAATTGCACAACGATTTATAGTGGTTCAATTTCTCAACCAAGTCTACATCCACTACCTTAGTTCATCACCAAGGATTTTCCATCAAATTCAATAATTTGTTCTTTCTTTTTAAGGATAAAGAGATAACCTTTACAACTCCCTAGTTTTTACGGGCTAAACTAGAACCTTTCCCCTAGCTTTTCACGGGCTAAGCTAGAACCAAAATCCCTTTACAATGGAAGGAAATGTAAACACGAAAACCTCTCTAAGGTAGGTGTTTACAAGAATTAAGCTCACAATAAAAAAAATATTTACAAGAGAAAGATGAAATAAGAATGAAAAACTATTCTTGTATTGATTGCTTGGATAGTTGTTCTCTTACTTCTTCAAGTGTCCTTAGCTTGTATTTATAGCTTGGAATATGTTTCAAGTCATATCTAGCCGTTGGGGATGTTTTGGAGCCGTTTGGGGATGATTTTTCTATAAAAATAGGATACCCATAACAGGGTGTATCGGTACACTATCAAGGTGTATCGATACCCCTTCATTAAATTCAAATAAACTAGCTGTTACTAGCCGTTGCAGCCAGAGTGTATGGATACACTACAGGGTGTATCGATACACTAGTGTATGGATATACTCATAGGTGTATCGGTACACTATTTACATTCGATGTTTGAGCAGTCATAGGTGTATGGATACACCTGCAGGGTGTATCGATACACCAATGTATGAATAGACTACAGGGTGTATGGATACCCTTTGACACCCTTTAGCATTTTTTCTCAAATCCAAATTTAATGGACTTTGAATTATTTTTGAAACCTTTTTAAAACTTTGAATAAATTCAATTAAAGTCCCGAAACATTTTGCCTTAAATTTGTTATATCGAAACATAATTCAACAATCTCCCCCTTTTAGATATAACAAAACATTTGAAAAATTGTTTTTAGCAAAACTCTCCCTTAATAAAATGTTTAATGAAAAAGATACCAATTGTTAAGAAAAGGATATCAATTGTTAAAAAGATACAAATTGTTAGAAAATATATGAAAATGTTAAGCTCCCCTTTTTCATTAAGAAATTGATTTTTTCAAACCAAACTTCTCCCTTTTTTTGTTATATAAAAAATAATTCAATCTTTGAAGTTCAAAATAACTTTGGAGAGTAAGTAGTAAATTTTACATTTAAAATTTATTTAAAAAATCAAATCTCCCCCTTAATAAGTGCATTCCAAACAAAATTTAGCTTTAAAAACTTGACACTTAAACAAAATTGAATTTCAACAAAGAAAAATAAACATGTTAGTAGCACATAAATTCAATATATTCAAGTCTAAAATACTTTATGCAATATCAATTGTTGAAATTAAGTGCATATGCATAAAGTTTTTCAAAAATGTTATGCATTTGAAAAAAAATTGATATCAATTGTTAGAGAGATATCTTATACAATTTTAAGTACATGCATAAACATTTAAATTTAGGTCAAAAATTTAAAATTTTGATATCAATTGTTAGAGAGATATCATTTGCATTTAAAATCAAAGTATTTAAAAAGTTGATATCAATTGTTAGATATATATCATTTGCATTAAAACCAATTTTGACCAAAATTTTATTATGATGAACTAAAAATTCTGAAAAATCATTAAAACTTTAAAATGTTCATCATAAAACCCTTTTAACATACATGAGATTAAAAAAATAATGCATAATCATTTAAATCAAAAAACTCATGCATACTTAAAATCAAATGAGCAACCAAATAACCAAAATTAAAAGCATTAAGCTTAGAGGTTACCCATTCCTTTTTCATGTGTGGCTAGAACATCTTGAATATCATCACTTTCATCACCATTGCTCCCACACACCTACAAGAGACATTTATTTTGATTTTGGTATCAAAATTGCTTTGGATCTTTGAACGTTAGTTTCAATGCCCCTTGTTCCTTTCGGAACCCATTATTGCCTAATTTTAAAACGTTTTCTTTTCTTCAAAGGACAAATATGTTCCTTATGACCATGATAATGGCAATGTGAGCATTTTGCCATTATGAAACTAGATGAATTATTTAAAATGATTTATTTTTCTTTTGTTAAGCATTCAACCTTAACTTTTAAATCAAAACATTATTTTTCAAAACTTTCAAGTTTCATTTTTGAAAGCTCTAAATCATTTTTCAACATTTCATTTTGATTTTTAAAATCAATTTTAGCTTTCAAAAGAAAATTGTTTTCAATTTTTAATTTTGAAATCATTTTCTTATATTTGGAGTTAATGGTCTGAAACTCCAAAAATAATTATACGTTGTTGATTTATATGGACATCAACTGGGGAAACTCCGTTATCATTTATATGGACATTTGAAAATTGCTAGGATTATACGTTGTTGATTTGTCAAGTTATTTACTTTTTTTTTCATTTAGCCCATTTAGATTTATATGCACATGTTGTTTTGTGAATTTGGTCCAGATATATATGAAGGAGTTTCTTTTTGTTCAAGTACCAAGGAGCTTTGGAATAAGCTCGAAAAGCTTCATGGAAACAAGAAAAAATAACCAACAAATGTGGTGTCTCTAATGGCTCGTGAAGAGCCCGAGGTAGCTTTTAACTTAAACGGGTTCATCTTCTTTTACCTGCACATCGATACTTTTTCCTATCAAACTTCTGTACGGACATCAACTGGGGAAACTCCGTTTTCTTTAGTTTATGGGATGGAAGCTGTCCTCCTTATTGAAGTGGAAATTCCCTCATTGCGGGTTTTATTAGAGGTGAAGCTAGATAAGGCAGAATGGGTACAGGCCAGATATGACCAATTGAATTTGATCGAAGAAAAGAGATTGAAAGCTATTTGTCATAGTCAGATTGGATGATACGAGCACACGAAAAGAAAGTTCGCCTTAGAGAATTCCACGAAGGAGATCTGGTGCTTAGAAGGATATTACCTATTCAAACGGATTTCCGAGGGAAATGGATGCCCAATTGGGAGGGACCCTATGTTGTCAAGAAAGCCTTTTCTGGGGGAGCTCTAGTCTTAACTGAGATGGATGGGACAAAATTACCCTATCCAATGAATTCTGACGCAGTTAAGAGGTATTTTGCTTGAAGAGGAAAAAGAAAAAAATGAAAAAAATGAAAAAAATGAAAAAAGAAAAGAGAAAAAAATGAATAAAAATGGAGAAAAATGAAACAAAAAGGAGGGTTCAAGATGAAAACTCGAAAATGGCGTCTTGAAACCAAATGAGGTCTCGAGTTAAAAACCCTCAAAGGGCAGCTTGAGTTTTAAATTCAGAATTCGTGTATGATGGAGGATCTGAATTTTTTTGGAAGTAGAAAGAGCTCTTATAATGGGTAACAACAATGGCAGTTGGTAATCAGGATTGAGACCAAAGATTAATGAGTCTCGATGAAAACAACCAAGGGAGAAATTGAATGCATATGAGATTCAATACTGGTTTAGGGCGTCAAATAATGGGAGATTTGGGAATTCATAAAAAGATTTACACTCTTAGGCATCATCACAATTTTGGAGATCTTTTTGACAGAAGCTACACTCGAGTCATTTTAACGGCGTGCCATTCAAAAGTATTTGTATTATTGATATTTGAGGACGCCTATCCTTTTGTTTTACAAATCAAAAGTTTGTCATGTAGTTGCCTAAAAATTATCTGTATTTATATAAATAAAGAGACATTTTTCCTTTTCAATTTCCCTTTTACAAGCATCTAATTTTGAAAAAGTTAAAACGCATAGCTTAACTTATGGTACATGAGATCATTTTGTATTGTTATGCAAAAGGTTTTGGAAAATGCAGGTATTCTGAAGCTAACAATGGTTTTAACATGTAAGCTTGTATGGTTGTGGGAAGCTAAAACCTTGGAATTCATAGAAAATCCCAGTCATTAATAGATGAACCAAAGAGATTGTCATTTATCAAGAAGTGGTCATGGATACATGCAGGTTTCAAGAAAGAAAGAAGTCAAAGCCCTGTCAAGCCGAATGTTATGAGATTGTAACTGAGGTGAACTGGTTAAATGTTCTATGTCCGAGATGAAATCGAGTTCCATTGAAATCAAAGGAGATGGCGTTCCTTTGAAGAAGAAAATGTATTGAATTGTATACTTGCATACATTTTAGGCATGAATAGGATCATGACATTGCATGATGACTTAAATATTTACAGGTTTCCCTATGATAATTGAAGATTGAAGAGATTGAAGCATCAAGATTGTTTGAGTCTTATACTCTCTGAAGGAATATGGAGCGGACATGATTGTTGAAGATTGTTCGAGTCTTATACTTTCTGAAGGAATAAGGAGCAGACACGATTATTGAAGATTGTTCTAGTCTTATACTCTCTGAAGGAATAGGGAGCAGACACGATTGTTGAAGATTGTTCGAGTCTTATACTCTCTGAAGAAATACGGAGCAGACACGATTGTTGAAGATTGTTCGAGTCATATACTCTCTAAAGTAATAGAGAACAGACACGATTGTTGAAGATTGTTCGAGTCTTATACTCTCTGAAGGAATAGGGAGCAGACACGATTGTTAAAGATTGTTCGAGTCTTATACTCTCTGAAGGAATAGGAAGCAGACACGATTGTTGAAGATTGTTCAAATCTTATACTCTCTGAAGGAATAGGGAGCAGAAACGATTGTTGAAGATTGTTCGAGTCTTATACTCTCTGAAGGAATAGGGAGCAGACACGATTGTTGAAGATGTTCAAGTTCTATACTCCCTGAAAGAAAGAGGGAGCGAACCCGTTTGCAGAAGATTGTTCGAGTTCTATACTCCCTAAAGTGATAGAGAGCAAACCCGTTGTTCAGAAGATTGTGCGAGTTCTATACTCGTGAAGCGATATGAAGTGAACTCGTTTGCAGAAGATTCTTCGAGATCTATACTCCCTGAAGCAATAATGAGCGAACGCGTGTTCAGAAGATTTTTTTGAGTCCTATACTCTCTAAAATAATAGAGACGGACATGTTTCTTGAAGATTTTGCAAGTCTCGTTTATCATGGAATTACAATAGAGTGATTTAATCTCTTGAAGTTCTCATGACCGGACAAACTCGATCATCCTTGGATCTTTGCTCTATTCTTGTTGCACGACAATGAGCAAAGAGGGGGCAACTATAGATGCTCGTTTTGTCCAGATTAAAATATATTATATTGATTATGATTATTATGATTATTAATATATTATTCTTATTAATACTAATAATTTACAATTACATATTTTGTAGCTCAAGCCCACTACAACAAAAGCAATCTCGGAGCCCAATAAAAATCCAACAGCCCCAAAATAATTACAAGTAAATCAGTTTAAGCACATGAGCTATTCCTATCCATGTGTATGAGCAGCAGCCAATCACGCCAACATCTCAAGTTATCGTCGTTGTTGGAGCCAATCTGCACAAAGTCATCAGCAATGCACCGAATAAAAAAAATTAATTAGCCACCGAAAATGTCATTAAATTCATTACTTGCTCAACCAAATATTACCAAAGCAGAGAAAATCAAAATGCAGACAAAGGATTCGGTAGAGACTGAAAGCTAAAAGGGGGACAATCTCTCTATTTTTAAAGGGGGAGAGCCATAAAAAATAGTAATAGAGGGAGAGCAGGAAAAAAATGAGAAGAGAAAGAGAGGGTTCTAATTTTTTCGAAGGCAAAAGGGGCTTTTTTCCCTTTTTCGGGGAGATTGAAGCTGGAAATCAATGTAAAAGAAAAAGTGTAATCATCCCATTAAAATAGAGATAATCAATAGAAACAGGGGATTTTCCTAGCATCCATATATCATTCGTTCAAGGTTTTTTTTTATTTCTTATTTACAGTAATATTTTTTTATTTTTTTAATCATTTTCGAAGTAATATACTTAGCCTTTCTAAAATGCATTTCTTTCAATAACATTCTTCGTTCCTAGCATAGAAAGAATTAGATATAGTGTAAAGGAGGGGTCATTTACCTTAATGGTCAGTCCTCTCATCGCGAAAGTAATCGAGCCATCAGGGTTAAGGAAGATCGGTTTCCCTTAGTCGTTGTTTGTGGTTTATATATGGGTTTTAAACCTTCATTTTGAGTCTTAGATCTTCAGCGTGAGGGGGTCTCGAGGGTCTCGATTGGGAATAACAGAGAGAAGGGTTTAATGAATATCAGGGGTAGTATAATTTACCTTGTTGACGCAGTGAGGGGTTGGACGAAGAGTGACCACGGAGGGCTGTCTGCGTTAGCTTTGTTGGCTTTTGAAATCTTGACCATTTGTGTTGAAAGAGAGAAATGGAGAGAAACGGCACTGATGGATTTGATTTAGCAAAGTGGGGGTTTAGTTATCAGGTAGAGCTTAATTTAATATTTAGGTTTTTTTTATGAAACGACATAGTTTAAATAGGTACATGATATTTCATTTTTGAACCTTTTTATGCGCATTGCATGTTAGTTACCATTTTTAGTTCAATATATGAAGTTTTATGGTTTTATCGTGATTCCATTAACCAAATTTGATTTAATGTGTACGTATATAATGCCTCATATTTATTTTTATATATATTTTAATTGGATTATCATATACGTATGTTTCATTAACCAAATTTGAGTATTATTAGTCCTTTTTAATATGTTTATAAATTATATATGGTTGTATTCATTTATATATATAAATTTAGGTACATGACATCCTTTAATTAATATGTATGATATCCTCACGTGCATAACTCTACATTATTACATAATTAGATTAAGGGTAATACTCTTTTAATTTAAAATTGTTTTAAGTGGGTTGTCTTAACATTAGAGATCTTCTTTTGATAATTTTAAATTAAAAGTGTATCCCATTAGTGACATCTAAAAATTGATTCATCACCTTAAAATTTGGGAACGAAAATAAAAAGAAATGTTCGACTATTTAAATTTGTTGAGAAAAAGTCGTTAGAACTCACCTAAAGATCTGGTCTCGATATTTTTAAATAATCGAATATTCTTTATCTTTCTAATGGTTTGGAAATTTTAATTTAACCTATTTCGTTGCTTTTATATATTATAAAATTCACATTTTTGTTATTTTAAGGGATCAAAAATCAAATTAAATTCGAATTTGTAAATTTCATTGCAAGGACAATTAATTAATCGACTATGTACCTATTTAGGCGTTGTGGGGGTGCTAATCCTTCCCCACACGTAATCGACTCCCGAACTCATTTTCTGGTAACGCAAACATCAATTTGTTGTTTTAATTAAAATTAATTTTTTATTTAAAATGACAAAATATTTTTGGGTGCCCAATCACACTCTAATCAAAGATTGGTGGTGACTCTTCGAACCATATTTTTTTTATCGCAAAGGAATTTATAAATTTTGAAACGAGAGTTTTTTTTAAATCACATTCATTTTTAATTTAAATTTAATCTTAAGAGAATAATTAAAAATTGGTGTGTTTTTAAAATCTCACACCTTAAGAAAACCGTTTCAACAGCTTTGGCATTAAGTTGAGCTTTCTTCTATTCTTGGTCACTCCACTTCTTCTCCTTCTTCTTTAGAGAAGAGTAGTCGTTCTTGATTATCTCCCATTCATCAAGAACATTAGATTGTATGAATAACTTCATTAATTTCTTCCAATGACGGTAGTTTGCTCCATTTAAGTATGGAGGCTTGTCGATCGGTTGGGAATATTCCACGTGGAACAAGCTGGAGGTGGAAGCCATCTTCTCGGTTGTGTCTGGAATTGGTAGAGCGTCTTCTAGGATCATCTCAAGGATGTTAAGCCTTCTAACGAGTTAAGCTCTGATACCAATTGTTGGGATTTTGTGGAAGCTTGAATCAACAACTGGAATGGGTTTGCCAAGAGGGGTCGGGACGAGATTTGTGTTTAGGGAGTAAGGAGATTGAAAGATAGAAAATTGCACAACGATTTATAGTGATTCGACTTTTCAACCAAGTCTACTTCCACTACCTTAGCTCCTCACTAAGGATTTTCCAACAAATTCACTAATTTTGTTTTTTTTTCAAGGACAAAGAGATAACATTTACAACTCCCTAGTTTTTCACGGGCTAAACTAGAACTTTTCCCCTAGCTTTTCACGGGATAAGCTAGAACCAAAACCCCTTTATAATGAAAGAAAATGTAAACAAGAAAACCTCTCTAAGGTATGTGTTTACAAAAATTAATCTCACACGAACAAAAATATTTACAAGAGAAAGATGAAATAAGAATGAAAAACTCTTCTCTTGTGTTTGATTGCTTGAATAGTTGTTCTCTTACTTCTTCAAGTGTCCTTAGCTTGTATTTATAGCTTGAAATGTGTTTGAAGTCATATCTACCCATTGAGGATGTTTTGGAGCCATTTGAGGATGATTTTTCTATAAAAATAGGCTGCCTATAACATGGTGTATCGGTATACTATCAAAGTGTATCGGTACCTCTTCATTAAATTCAAATAAACTAGTTGTTACTAGCCGTTGCAGCCAGGGTATATAGATACACTGCAGGGTGTATCGATGCACTAGTGTATGGATACACTCATAGGTGTATCGGTATACTATTTGCATTTGGTGTTTGAGCAGTCATAGGTGTATGGATACACCTACAGGGTGTATCGATACACCAGTGTATGGATACACTACAGGGTGTATGGATACCCTTTGACACCCTTTAGCATTTTTGCTCAAATCCGAATTTAATGGACTTTGAATTATTTTTGAAACCTTTTTAAAACTTTGAATAAATTCAATTCAAGTCCAAAAACATTTTGCCTTAAATTTGTTATATCGAAACATATTTCAACACATGACTATCACCACAACAAAAACAAGCCAGAAACAAACCAGCAGCAGAAAATTACACAGCGAAGATAAAACCTCCAGGAAACGGGGACTGATACCATGTTAAGATACAACTTTAAATATCATATAATGCAATCAAAACAAAAGAAAGAGGAGAAGAACACTTTAGAATCATTTTTATTGTAAATCAAAAGCTGCATTTACTCAAAACAAGAGGAGTTTATATACTAAGATGACTAACAACTCTAATTGCTTCTTTTACCAACTTAGCACACAACGTAAGCAAACCACATAAACAAGCTTGTAACAAACTCGTGCACAGCAAACAACGTAACAACTCAGCAGGTAACATAGGAGTGCATTTCATACTTCAACATTCACCCTGCTTAGTAGCTCTTGAAAAACTCATTACCAACTTATCAAACTCTTCATTTATCAACACACTGCCCCCAACCTCTTGTTAACATGCTACCGCCTACTACATTGCCAAACAAAGTAAAACAACAATTGTAGTGCATTAAAAACAAATCATATATAATATTTTAAAGATAGAAACAAAATCCAGGGGGATTTCAAGCAAAATCCTCTTCCACGACTGTCCACATGCATTGCTCAGAGTCCCCTTAGAGGATTAGACTATCTGTAGGGTTTGAGAGTTGTAATTTTTATATTTTCTATTAGTAATTTATTTTTATCTCTATAAAATTTTATGAACTCGTCGTTTTTAATATTTGATATATTCGTCTCTAACATAAAATCATATGTATGTCCATGAATACCCGAATCCCCTGCCTATCCTGGACCATGGATCTACCACCCTCACCCTGCATATCTATCTCTATCTAAACTATATATATATATGTATGTTATATGTTCACACAATGAAAGGATTTGAATATCACTAGAAAGTGACTATTCATCAACCCTAATATTTGCTTGGAGATCAAGCTTTTCTATCTTGTAGTTAAGCTATTCATTAGGGTTTTAGGTTTTCATAACATTGCGTTCTAACAATAGCATTTGACTTGAGAAGGATAAATAAAAAAATGGGAATACAAGAGGAATAAGATGGATCCTATGCAAATAACTGGCCTTGGGGATGGTGGGTGGGGGAGACTAGACAGGACTAACCTTTATATATTTTATACACTAAATACAATGTACACACCATTTGAATAAGATCTTTAGAAGATTTTGTTGATCCCATTCGGGCAATTTGTTCAGCCATTGTAGTTTTAACTGCTAAAAAAGGGAAAATTATATCAACGGGTACTAAAGTTTGAGTAATTTTTTCTTTTCACTATGATGTTTTACAAGTTACACAATAATCACTAACGTTATCGTTTTCTAACAAAATGGTTACTCGACTATTAACCCGTTAGCATGTGACGGTTAGAGAGTGACGGTTCTATTGGAAAACGGGAATGTTAATAACCGTTTCGTAACTTTTGAAATTTAGCAGTGAAAAATGAAACTCAAACTTCAGTAACCGTTGGGGAAACAAAAGGAAGATTCAGGTTGACTCTACAGGGAGGCGTTTAGCTGCAAAAGAAAAAGGCCAGACAAGCTGACCGAACAAGCATCTGATAAGATCAGGGTGTTCATAATTTCTAGGATAAAGGGTTTTTGGCAGCTACTTCACAAATCGACACTGAAATACTGTTTTTTTTATTGGTTCTTTTGAGAATTTGAAACACTCCCCTCCATCACTCTGCAATCACTCGATGCTGCATTCAATTCTGAGCATAACTTTGCTGTCAGATTACTCTGTTCCTGTCGTGTTTTAGACTTAACTTGGACAGCTAAAGTTCGACGCATATGAAGCTGTCTAATGAGGAAACCAAAATCTGTTTGAACAAACAATGGAATTTGCTTGAGATAGTAATTTGATGAGAAGTTAGCTGAAATTGGAGCTTTAAGTAACAGGTAAAAATGCAAACTATAGTAAATATGAAATACAAACAAAACAGAGAAGAAAAATCGGCGACACCCTTGCTGCTTTATCGTCATTTGTAACCAACCTCATCAACTATCTCTATCTCTTCCTTTTCCTATTTTGCATTTACACCTCAATCCCATGTCAACAAACAAGAAGAGAACCAAGACCAACCATAACCACTGGAACAGCAGCAGCAAAGACCCACCATCATGCAAATCCTCAGAACGACCGTGTTCCTCCTCCTCCTCATTTCAGCAATTTCCGCATCTGGGTTCGGATCAAATGGTCCCATCTCCGCCGCATTCGTCGACGACGGATTCTTTTGTGCCATTGATGCCAGCGGGAAACAGGAAGTTATATGTTGGAACAAAAA
The DNA here is from genome assembly GCF_006381635.1 of Hibiscus syriacus. Taxonomy (NCBI): domain Eukaryota; kingdom Viridiplantae; phylum Streptophyta; class Magnoliopsida; order Malvales; family Malvaceae; genus Hibiscus; species Hibiscus syriacus. Next base: position 146,968 of record NW_024061876.1, read on the forward strand.
CAACAACACCCCTTCTTCTTCTTCTAATACTATTACTACCGCTGCTTCGTCTGCTTTAACTTCACTATCATCATTGATCTCAGCTTCTCAAGTTCCTCCAATGGTGGCTCTATCAGGCGGAGAAGGTTTCCTTTGTGGCATATTAGCCAACACTTCCGAAGCTTTTTGTTGGAGCTTGCTGGCGTCAGGTACTGATCTTGTTCCTTCAGATTATAAAACCACAGCTTATTCTCACATAACTTCTGGAAAGAGTCATGTTGGTGGAATCAGAGGGGCTTATTATTCTGATCATGGATCCGGTACCGTTATTGTTGGGAAATTGTAAAAGGTTCTAATGATACTTTAAGTTCAAAACAGAGTAATCTGTTTTATAATCAGAGTACTTAGTTTTAAAAAACGGTCCGCGATCACGATATAGCGGTTTCGCCGCCGTCGAGTTACCCGCGACGGCCGCAATCACGGTAAATCCGAAATAACCGAAAACGCAATAGCGACCGCGATTTGAAACCCCTATACTAATACCCTTGCTTTCAATAAGATTGTTTCTGGTGAAGGGTTTAGTTGTGGCGGGATCAAAGAAGGAGGGCTTGTTTGTTGGGGACCAACTGCTAATGTTTTAGGGGTTTCAAAAGTTTGGAGAGTTTTTTAGTTTTAGCTTCAGCTAAAGGTTCTATATGTGGCATCATGGAGTTGTCTTGTGTAGTGAGATGCTGGGGTGATTCGGATTCATTTTCCGATCCTCCTATCGGGTCCGTTTTATGTCATTTACGGCCAGTGGTCATCATTTTTGTGAGATTCGAGAGAATAATCACGGGGCTGAATGTTGGGCAGCTTCAATTTTTCTTCTGTACCGAAGCATTCCGGGTTTATGGCACTTGCTTCATCGGACTTCGCTACACGCGGCATAAGGGAAGATGATTTGGTTTTAGAAATTTGGTCTAGAAATACTACTTTGCAACCTGATTATAGTCCACCTCTGGAATTATGCAGCCCTGGTCTCTGTCGTTCGACTTTGTGCCTCGAAAGGGAGTTTGCTTTCAATGCAAGTAACCTAAATGAGTCAGATTTGACTAGCTTGTGTGTTAGGAAAGATTTGCAGATTTGTCCACCTTGTTCATCGAATTGCTTTGCAGGTTTCTTCTTGTCTAGTCCATGCACTAAAAACGCAGACCGAATATGCACGGCTTGCTCTCTTTGCCAAAACAGTACTTGTTGGGATGTTTGTGGGATCCCATCATCTCCGGATGAACACTGGCATCACAAGATTTGACTTTTAATCATAGTTGGCTCTTGTGTTTTTGTGTTTTTTCTGATATTGCTTAGCTGGTGTTATCTTCAACGAATGTTTGTGTCGATAACGGAAGAAGGGATGAAAAAACGGTTCAAGTCTTGCATAGGCAAACCAGACCAGTTGGATGGTGACACCACTGCTGTTTCATTCTCTCTTGTTTCAATCACTCCTTGTCCTGGAACAGCTCAAATTTTCCGGCTTTCTGAGTTAAAGACGCCACTAACGGGTTCAAGGAGTTCAATGAGCTTGGTAGGGGAAGTTATGGTTTTGTTTACAAAGTGGTGCTATCGGATGGGAGGCAAGTTGCTGTCAAGAGGGCCAATGCTGCCACGATAATCCACACCAACATTCGTGAGTTTGAGATGGAACTTGAAATCCTTTGCAATGTGAGACACTGCAATATTGTGAATTTGCTAGGCTACTGTTCTGAAATGGGGGAAAGGCTGCTTGTTTATGAATATATGCCCCATGGTACACATCACTTTAGTTGAAGCCTTTGTTTGAAGTTCTCGTTGCAGGCAGCAAGGGGACTCGATACCTTCACAAGGAAGTTGTGCCTCCAATTATCCACCGCAATCTCAAGGCTTCAAACATTCTTTTGGATTCAAATTGGGGAGCAGAAATTGCAGATTTTGGACTAGTTACATCAATTGAGAGGGATCTCGATCTTAACGGAGACATGAAAAGTGGTGTGTACAACTTTGGGATTGTTTTGTTGGAGATTCTCAGTGGAAGGAAAGCTTATGATAAAGATCTACAACTGCAAGCATAGTTGATTGGGCAGTTCCCTTAATTAAACAGAGTAAAGCAGCTTCCATTATCGATTTTTACGCTGCGCTCCCGAGAAATGTCGAGCCTTTTCTTAAATTGGCGGATATATGAGAAGATCCTGGTGAGCGTCCTACGATGTCGGATATGGTACTTTTGTTGCAGAAAATCGTGAAGGATGGATTGATCCTATGATCTTTGGCACCCCCAACTATTTTGTTTTATGTTACGAAATCAAATGAACAGATTAGCAATATGCATATGTATTGGCAACTGTAAATCAATTTCTTGTACTTGAGAATGAGATGCAATGTATTACTTAATATCCGCATAGTGAAGAAGATTCAATTTTTTAACCTAATAAGAGTGCTTGATGAGAAGAATCTGGAGTCCAAGGTGAAGCCAAACACAAAGGGTTGAACCAACAACTCAAATTGACAACAAATTATAACGATTCTCGCACTTGCAGTACCTTCCAACTCCAAAAACATTTTTTTAACTTGTTCTTGCTTTTAAGTTTCAAAGACTACAGTTTATGCATCCCTTTTTGTTAATGTCCATTGTTTTCTTGTTCAATTCAGGAAAGCAAGATTGAAACTTTTGCTTCACCAACTTGTGACTAACATATAGGTGTATTAGTATTATATACAGCTATCAGGTGATCCTAAGGGAAAGTTTCTTCAAACACTCTCAGAATATTTAGCAGCTATCAAAAACTAGCAAATTGGAGAATCATGGAACCAAATTGGAGAATTTGGAACCATATTCCTTTTCAGACTATTGTTTGTGGTCTGCATTTTGGCGCCACGGATAGGGAAAGCTGCAGAGAAGAAGATGGGACAAAGGTTTTAAAAACCAGGTGTATAGGTATGGAATCTATGTCGTCCAAGCACTTGCAGACAAATCTGTTTCAGAATTGCAAATGAGCCTTTGCTTTATGATATTGAAAAGATAGAAGAGAAAGGGAAAAAAACAAACAAGCAAACAATAAAGGCCTCAGATCATGGCCTGATTGCAAGTTTTATCCAAGATGTCACTCTCTTTCTTTCTTTCTTCACTATATGTACGTATATATCCTTTGCCTCCTTTCCCTAATGCAATTTTCTTAACCTCAACAGTTTTTGTTCATTTTCTCCAACAGTTCTCTGCTATGTGTGTATACATATTCATGCCTTCCATTGTTGCATCTTCACTGTCATACACACCATGATTCAAGCATCATTATCATCGTTCAGTTTTGGGCCTTGACATATATGTTTTGCACCTACTCATATATCATACACACCATTATTCAAGCATCATCATCATTTTCATTCAGTTTTGGGCCTTAACATATATGTTATGCATCTACTCATATATCATACACACCATTATTCAAGCATCATCATCATCGTTCAATTTTGGGCCTTAACATATATGTTATGCATCTATTCGTATATCATGAACACCATTATTCTAGCATCATCATCATCTTCATTCAGTTTTGGGCCTTAACATATATGTTATGCATCTACTCATATATCATCATGCTTGCATATAATACATGCATATTCTGCATGCCTGGCGCCCTGTATGCCATTTATAAAGCCCATCGAGAATCCGGTGGCCTTCGTGAATGGCATGCAAGGAGCCATGCATGCATACTGCTACCTTAATCAGGGAAGATGGAAACTGCTTTTCAATCTAATTTCTAACAAATAAGCTGAAGGATACAGGTAAAATAATTTCTCAAAACTCTTGTATTAGTTCTTATTTTTGCTTCTGGCACCTTTTTCTCTCACATCTTTTACTGCAGAAGGGAGAATTTGTAATATGTTTATTTTGGTCTGAAAAAAATGAAAAATTGTTGTGAGAAAGTGCTATATTTCTGTGTGTTTTCCTTCTTTGTTTGTACAATATTTTCAGGACTGTATTCGAACAGTTTCAGTGCCGTCAACGAACAGTAATCGGTTTCCCCCAAAAGTATAGAGCCTGCAAAGTCAAGAACATGAACTGAGGGGGCTTGGGGTGTTTTCCAAATTTGAGGCTTTAGAGTAGAGGCTATGAAACGTTGTCTTTTGTCCGAACTTGATATTCATCAGATCAGCAACAAGACCTGGTTGTGAAACCTGGACTCTTTCAATGTCTACATCATTACTCAACATTTTCAGTGCCGTCGACATTTCTGGTCGGAGCCGGGATTTTTCTTGAATGCAAAGGAGACCCACCTTGATGAATCGAATCGCATCTTCATGGGGGTAGTTCATACCTACTATAGGATCCACCAATTGCAGAATCCTGTTATCCCTGTATATTTCCCATGCCTGTATGTTTTCCACGCATAATCAAATCAACAGGTTAGTAATTTAGCCCGAAAACATATTTTCGGAACATGAATGGGAATATTAGAATTTCGGCACCATTACCTTTTGAACAAGGTAATGTTCACCATGCTCTAAGTCAAAATCGACAACCGTCTGGCCGCTAATAATTTCCAAAAGTAGGACCCAAAAACTGTAAACATCTGTTTTTATTGTTAAACGTCCACTGAAGGCGTATTCAGGGGCGAGATAGCCTCTATCTCATTTGCCATTTGCAAGAAATTCCATTAGCCACGGTTACTTCAAGGAGCATAAATTCAATTACACACGAGAAATATTCATCAAGTTCATAGTAAAGAACCAGAAATGCTCACTTACAATGTGCCTGCAACTTGGGTGCTAATATGAGAAGCATTATCCCTTAGAATTCTCGAAAGACCGAAATCCGAAACTTCGGTACTAAATTCTGATCCAAAAGAATGTTGCTAGCTTTAATATCTCTGTGCACAATGCGCGGCTTAACTTCCTCATGAAGATATGCAAGCCCTCGAGCAACTCCGAGTGAAATCGCCCGCCTTGCTTCCCAATCAAGTTTTATCCTGTTTTTCTCTCCACCTATTAATCCAGAATACATAGCAAACAATATAGTCTAATATATCGTTCACCATCCGATCAATTTCGGGTATTCCACATTGTTGTAATTCATTGAATGAAATCACTATAGCACAAATTTTTCATATAGAATATCTTACCTAGTAATATCTGTGCAAGGCTATTATTTTCCATGTAATTGTAAACCAAGAGCCTTTTAGCTCCATCAACACAGCAGCCTTTAAGTGTAACAAGGTTATCATGTTTGAAAGTTGTAAGTGCAGAAATTTCAGATACAAACTCCCTTTCCCCGCGCATCGATTCAAGTTTCAAGTTTGATCGAAAGCATTTTTACAATTACAATAGAACCTGTTGAATTATATTTTGATATAACAATTATGAAAAAATGTTTTTGGACTTAAATTGAATTTATTCAAAGTTTTCAAAAATAATTCAAAGTCCATTTTACTTGAAATTGAGAACAAAATACTTTTCTGTACAAGAAGTACCGATATTGTTCTTACAATATCGATACCTCATGAACAGTATCGATACTGTTTATATGGTACTGATATCAAGGTAAGGGAAGTATCGATACTCATTAGGTAGTATCGATACTACTATCATTGCTCAAATTGCATAATGCAAAAATGGTACCGATACCCAAAGGGGTACCGATACTATTTTACATAGTAATTTGAATACCCAAAGGCTTAGTATCGATACCGTCAGACCCAACCACTAGTAACGACTAGTTTTATTTAAAAATAACAAAGGTAGTACCAATATCCTCTGTACTAGGTAGTTTTATTTTGCAAAGAAAGACATCCCCAACGGCTAGAAATGGCCACATCCTCATTCCAATATATATATACAAGTTCAAGACATTTGAAGAAGGGTTAGAACACCTATCTAAGCAATCAAACACAATAGAAGAGTTTTTCATTCTTATTTTACTTTCTCTTGTAAATATTTTGTTTTTGTGAGCTTTAATTTATAAACACCCTACCTTTGAGAGGTTTTCTTGTTTACATTTCTTTACCTTTAGTAAAGGGGATTAATTCTAGTTTAGCCAAGTGAAAAACTAGGGAGTTTGTAAAGGTTATTGTTGATCTTGTAAAAAGAAAGAACAAATTAGTGAATTTATTAGAAAATCCTTTGTGATGAGCTAAGGTAGTGGAGGTAGACTTAGTTGATAAGTCGAACCACTATAAATCATTTTGCAAAACTTTCTATCTTTTATTTCTCCTTATTCCCTAAACAATTTTTGCCAATTCATCTCTCTTGCACATTTTTCGTTTGTTCAATTGAGCCTCTTCGATCCTAACAATTAGTATCAGAGCTTGACTCATTAGAAGACTTCACATCCTTGAGACGATCCTCGAAGAAGCTCTATCGATTCCCGATGCAACCGACAAAGAGATGGCTTCAACCTCAGGTGCTTATTACATGGAAGATTCTCAACCGGTCAACAAGCCATCGTATTTCAATGGAGCAAATTATGTCTATTGGAAGAATAGGATGATGCTCTTCATTCAAGCAAATGATCTAGGAACTTGGAACTCAATCATGAAGGGTTACTCCACTCCACCCAGTGAGATGAATGATTGGAGTGATGGAGAGAAGAAGAAGTTCCAACTCAATGCTAAGGCTATGCACATTCTCTTTTGTGCAATAGGCCCGGATGAATATGGAAGAGTCTCCTCTTGTTCCAATGCCAATGAGATATGGGATAAGCTCCAAGTCACTCATGAAGGAACCGATAAAGTGAGGGAAACCAAGATAAGTCTTCTCAACCATAGCTATGAGAATTTCAAGATGAAATCCGATGAAGATATCAAAGCTATGATAGATAGATTTTTCGTGATTGTCAATAGTCTAAAGGGATTTGGAGAGGTAATCCCTAATGAGAAACTTGTGACGAAGATGATCTAGGCTCTTCCAAAGTCTTGGCAATTGAAGAAGATGACGATCATTGAGGCTATAAATCTAAAGTCTCTCACTCTCGATGAGTTGATTAGTTCTTTTCTCACTCATGAGTTAACGGTGAAGGAAGAGGAAGAAGATGAAGAGAAGCAAAACAATAAGAAGAATGAGGTATGCATTGCCTTCAAGTACATCAATGAGAACTACCAAGATTCAAATGAAGAGGTGGACAAAGAAGATGATGAAGAAGAAGAGATGGCCAAACTCTTTAAAAAGTTCAAGAGATTCATGACTTCCAAGGAAGTGAAGCATGAATCGAGCAAGAAAAAGAGTCCCCCGGTGTGCTTCAATTGTCAAAGAAAGGGACATGTCAAGTATGAATGTCTTCTCCTAAAGAAGAAGAGACCAAGCAAGAAAAAAGGCATTTGTGGCAGCTTGGAGTGATGAAGATGAAGTAGTCAACCTATGCCTTACGGCCATCGGAGAAGATTCAATGGTATCGTCTAACTCAAATGAATTAAATTCACATTCTTTTGATGAGTTACAAGATGCTTATAATGAGTTGTATTTGGAATTTGAGACCATAAATTCCAAATATAAGAAATTAATTTCAAAACTTAAAGTTGAAAATGACTTGGTTTTGAAAACAAAAGTTGATTTTGAAAAACAAAATGAATCTTTGAAAAATGATTTAGAGCTTTCAAAAGTAAAAATTAATGATTTAGAAAAAGAAAATTTTGATTTGAAAGAAGCTTGAGAGCTTAACAAAAGAAAAAAGAATTAATTTCTAAAAATAACTAATTATGTTTAAAAATGGAAAAATGCTCACATTGTCATTTTCATGGTTGTTTGGAACATACTTGTCCTTTGAAGAAAGGAAAATGTTTTAAAATTAGACAAGTATGGGTTCCCAAGGGAACAAGGGGCATTGAAACTAACGTCCAAGGATCCAAAGCAATTTGGATACCAAATTCTACTTAAATGTCTCTTGCAGGTGTGTGGGAGCAATGATGATGAAATTGAAGATATTCAAATGCTCTAGCCATACTTGAAAAGGAATGGGTAACCTCTGAACTTAATGTTTTTGTTTTTTATTATTTTGTTACTCATCTAGGTTTATGCATGCATGAGTTTTGAATTTAAATGATTTTGTGTTATTTTTCTATCTCATGTATGTTAAAAAAATGTGTTATGATGAATATTCTTTAAAGTTTTAATGATTTTTCATAATTATTAGTTCATCATAATGAATTTTGGTCAAAATCGGGTTTTAAATGTAAATGATATCTCTAGAACAATTGATATTAATTTTCCAAATGCTTTGATTTTAAAAAATTTAAGTTTTTGAACTAAATTTAAATGTTTATGCATGTAATTTAAAAATCCAAATGATATCTCTTTGACAATTGATATCAAAATTTTCAAATGCATAACATTTTTTGAAGACTTTATGCATATGCACTTAATTTCAACAATTGATATTGCATAAAGTATTTTAAACTTGATTATATTGAATTTCATGTGCTACTAACATGTTGTTATTCTATGTTGAAATCAATTTTGTTTATGTGTCAAGCTTTTAAAGTTAATTTTTTTGTATGGAATGCTACTTTTTGAGGAGGAGTTTTGATTTTTCAAATGATTTTATGATAAAATTTAACATTTACTCTCCAAAGTTATTTTAGAACTTTAAAGTTGAATTATTTTTTATATAACAAAATGAGGGAGAAGTATAAGTTTGAAAAATTCAATTTCTCTATGAAAAAGGGGAGCTAAACATTTTCCAACAATTGGTATCTTTTTCATTAAATATTTTTTTAATGGAGAGTTTTGCCAAAAATAATTTGTCAAATGTTTTGTTATATCAAAAAGGGGGAGATTGTTGAACTATATTTTGATATAACAATTATGAAAAAATGTTTTTGGACTTGAATTGAATTTATTCAAGTTTTCAAAATTTTTCAAAAATAATTCAAAGCTATTTTACTTGGAATTGAGCACAAAATAATTTTCTGTACAACAAGTATCTATATTGTTCTTATAGTATCGATACCTCATGAACAATACCGATATTATTCATGTGGTACCGATACCAATGTAAGGGAAGTATCGATACTCACTAGGTAGTATCGATACTACCATCATTACTCAAATTCCAGAATGCAAAAATGATACCGAATACCCAAAGGCTTAGTATTGATACCGTCAGGCCCAATGGCTAGTAACAGCTAGTTTTTTTAAAAAAAAATAACAAAGGTAGTACCGATACTCCCTATAGGAGTACCGATATCCTCTGTACTGGGCAATTTTATTTTGCAGAGAAAAACATCCCAACGGCTCTAAAAGACTCCCAACGGCTAGAAACAACCACAACCTCATTCCAACATATAAATACAAGTTCAAGATACTTGAAGAATGGTTAGAACACATATCCAAGCAATCAAACACAAAAGAATAATTTTTCATTCCTATTTTACTTTCTCTTGTAAATATTTTGTTCTTGTGAGCTTTAATTTGTAAACACCTTATCTTTGAGAGGTTTTTTTGTTTACATTTCTTTACCTTTTGTAAAGGGGATTGGTTCTAGTTTAGCCAAGTGAAAAACTAGGAATTTGTAAAGGTTACTTTTGATCCTGTAAAAAGAAAGAAAAAATTTGTTAGAAAATCATTGGTGATGAGTTAAGGTAATGGAGGTAAACTTAGTTGAGAAGTCGAACCACTATAAATCGATGTGCAAAACTTTATATCTTTTATTTCTCCTTACTCCCTAAACAATTTTTGTCAATTCACTTCTCTTACACATTTTTCGGTTGTTCAATCGAACCTCTTCGATCCTAACAGAACATTTGTAAGCAAGGCCTACAAAGATTAATGAACCCCAAAATTAATATCATTGTTTGTCTCAAGACAAAATTTAACCTGGTTTTTCCACTTTTTAGTCAAAGTGTAAGATTTTTAACCTTGTAGACACAACCAAAGGCACCTTCTCCGATCTTGTTTGCAGCAGAGAATCCACAAGTGGCAAACACGAGCTAACTATAAGAGAAGACAGTAAAATTCTCAACATTTTCTCCATAGGGTTCTGCATTGAAAGAAAGAGAAAGAAAATATTGAATATAAAGAAAAATTCAATCTTTGAATCAAAACATAGTTAAAGGTACAAGCAAGAGAGAGAAAAACTCAAAACACCTAAGGTTTTGTTATTTACCCTCTTTGTTTATGTTGATGATGGTTGTCTTTGATGGAAGAGAAAAACAATTTGTGAAACAGGATCTGAACTTCATGTCTTTGGGTCTGTCTGAAAATTTAAACCCCCAAATTCCCACCTTTCTTTTTCTCGATTAGATGTTTGGTTTCCGGGAAAAAGGCAATCAGCGGAATAGGAAGAAGGAAAGTATGGTAGCAGTCCCAAGTACAGAAATGAAAACATAACATGCCTATGGGTTTTGACTACTTAAAACCCGAACTTTAGACTCATTCATTTCTCCAGATAAATAAAATAAAGATAATTCTGAAAAAAAAAACAATTTTTATGAATCTAATTGGTTGAATAATACTGACAAAACAATAAGTTAATAGGATCAGTTGGGAAATAGATTCCAGTCGGGTGTTTTTAAGTCTCATTTCATACGTAGGAAAAGTCTAGGAAAAAGTAAACTTGAATCAACCTGCCAATATGGACTTTCAATTCTAATTATAAAGTGTATATATTGGAAACTATTTTAACAACTAATGGGAAAAAGGGATCCATCTAATTTATGTAGCTACGTAATTGACTAATGAAAATAAGGTCAAATACCATCATTAATTTTCATATTATGTATAAATTATTGATTTAGTCTCTACATTTTAATTTGATTGATTTAAATTTTTGTATTTCCAATTTTTTGAAATTTTAATTTTAGTCTAAATAATTAAAGAAAATATGACTAAATTCTAAAAATTTATAATGATTAAATTGAAAATAATATTTTTTTAACTTATTTTAAGAAGTAGAGAGCAAGTACTATAAGGACTCGTGAGAAAGACTTATTCATTATATGATGAATTATGGTGTGATTGTATAACTAATCTATTGGCCCTGAGGACTGGGATGGACTTAGATAGGGGCGGGTGAGGCCGGTCGCCTCCTCCTAAAAATCTAAAATTAGCATATATTTTAAATTTTTTTATGTATTTTCTATTAATTTTTTTCGTTCCCTAAAATTTTATAAGTTCAAGTTCGTCCCCTGAAATTTTATAAATTTAAGTTCGCTCCACCTAACTTAAAAACAATGGTTGATATATGTAATTAAGGGTACTTATGCATGTGTGTAATCGTATAAAATGATAGATTATCAAGATATTCATAACTTTATTGTTTGATTGCTTAGTGAGATTACACTTATGTTATATTTGGTGGAATAATATTTTATTGCCTAATGAGATCGAGTATCAACTCTATCGTTGATACTTGATTTCTTATGAGACGTCAGATCTTTATCGTTATCTACTATTTGATTGCTTAGTAAAACCAAGTGCTATTATTGTTGTTATCTTCGTGATTCTAACTGAATACTTATTATTGATTGTTATTTGAGACCAGATGAAATCAAATAATCCATTGATATTAATATAGATTTATGACTAAGTCTTAAGAAGCATGACTAGATTGCACATGAGAACATAACCTATGACTCGTAATTGATTGACAATAAACATGTCTTACTATATTTTATAGAACATGGCTAGAGTTATTGTTTCTTGCTAGTACTACTTGCATGCTTTTGTTTCTGAATTTCACGAAGTTTAATGATTTATAGTGTACTATGGAGCTTGTAAAGTTCAATGTGATAAGATAGCAATTGCGCTATCTAAGAAAGCAAGAAAGAAACTGAAAATATTTTGTAATCTTGTTATTATCAAGAAGTTTGTCTCTCTTGAATTAGAGAGCAATATTTATACAGTCAATAAGGAAAGCATATGCTGCTATAACAAACGACTAACAGCTCAACAACTTAACTGCTACAAGCTAACAAACTATTCTAGAACAAAACTATTCTATAACTCACAACATATCCATAAGCACAAGCACGTGATCACTAACATTCACCCTACTTTATCAACCTCTTCAGCACTCGCTTCAGTTTCTGCAGCAAACTTCTTGACTTCAATATCCCCCTGTCATTCCCACTTTGTAAACCTGCAGGAAGCCCTCTTAGCTGTGTTACCAAGAGTTTTTGTCTGTGCTTGAGAAACGAGGCAGAAGACAATGGCTTTGTCAAAACATCCGCCACCTGCTCATAAGATGGAACCTCATTAACCTGTAAACGACCATCAGCAACCATTTCTCGTACAAAAAACAAGTCAAGCTCAACATGCTTGAACTTAGAATGCTGAACAGGATTGGCACAAACTACAACAGTGCTGGAATTATCACACCACAATGTAGCTTTACCATGTGGAACCACGCCCAACTCTTGAAGCAATGACTCAATCCAAACAATGTCAGCAGCCGCAGAAGCAACACTCCTATACTCAGCTTCAACCGTGGAACGAGAAACAATTTGTTGCTTGCGTGAGCTTCAGGAAATTAAATTTCCACCAAAGAAAATGCAGTAACCAATCGTGGAACGCCTATCATCAGGATCAGACCCTCAATCTGCATCCGCAAAACCAATCAGGACATGCGAGAAGATGCTGTAAAACGAAGACCATAATCAGCCGTTCCTTGAAGATAACGTAAAATCCTCTTAACAGCCTGAAAATGGCTATTGCGAGGTGACTGCATGAATTGGAAAACTTTGTTTACTGCAAAAGCAATATCTGGCCGAGTGACTACTATGTACTGGAGCGCCCCTACAATGCTTCTATATTGAGCTGCATCTTCAATGGGCTCACCAATATCAATCGATAACTTGTAGTTGGAGACCATGGGAGAAATCTTGGCACTAGAACGAGCACCAAATAGACGAGATATAGTATTCCAGATTGACATTGCAGTTGTAAGTCCGGTCAAGTGAGGTAGAACCTCTGTACTTACAGTAGTTAAAAGCCAGGAAGCAAGCAGTTTATCTTGCTGGCGATGAGATGCAAACACTGGATTCTCTTCAAG